>NW_027212002.1:300000-442379 GCF_036971445.1 Narcine bancroftii
GGAAGGCAATCTGTGATTGGGCAACTGACAACATTATCTTATGGGTCCACCACATTCCTTATTACCCACAGGCTGCTGGGTTAGTTGAACGAATGATCGGCTTACTGAAGGAACAAATTTGTTTATTAACACCACTGGGGACCCTGAAGGGGTGGTGCCATGTGCTGCAGCAGGCAGTCGACAATTTGAATCATCGCCCTTTAAAGGGAGGTAGACCTTTCCACCGACTTCTTCACGCTCCTGAATTACAGCCTAATCCAGAGGAAAAACAGTCATTGCCCCCCCCCATTCCCGAGCTGGAGAATGTCGGACAAAAAGGTATGGGTGGCACCACCAGGTAGTGGCCCTCCTGTAAAAGGGGAAATAGGGACACCTGCCCAGGGTAACACTCGGTGGGTGGCTATTGAGGGACAGGATGATTTAGTCTGTTTAAACACTGAACGCTTACAGCATTGTGAGTGACAAATGTCAGGCTTCTTTGTTCCAGGTTCTCCATCTTGCGCTCCTGCTGATCTGGCTTAACCGCTGCTTTGATGCCAGCAATTGGATTTGTAATATCGAGGACATTCCGAGGGAGTTGCCCGTGGGGGATACGGCCTGATGTATCCACTAATATATCTGATATTGTTCAGCATGTTTCAAAATCTGTTTGTGAGCTTCAGCGTCTGGGTATTGTGGCCCACAAGGATAGTTTGACCCTTGACTGGAATCCTTTTTCGTGGTTAACTGGTACATTTGGGGGATTGGGCCACGATATTCTCCGTTGGTTGCTCGCATTATCGCTTATTTTTGTGAATATTATAGTTTTAGTTTCTCTTTTTCACTCCTTCTGTACTCAAATGCTTGTAAGGTCTCGTAAGTGACAGGCTGCGACCAAGGGGTGGAATGTAATGGAGGATTTAGACTAGCTTATGCAAGGCTGAGTATCAGTAACCTTCTTTGAGAATAATGAACGACATAATCTAAATCAACAGACATAATGTAATTTACACCATGAGGCCCAGAGATGCAGTTGTCTTTTGTTGGTTGCAGACTGGAGACCTTGAAGTAAACCATTTATTCAAAGAGATAAGTTATGAGTAAAACATTTTTGAGTAAATATATAAGTATGAGAGATACTAGAAATTAGGAAGTAAAGTTAGTGAATGAAATAAGGAAGATTAGACTAGACTAGAGGAAGTTAAGTAAGTGCTGAGTAGGGATGAAGTCCGATGAGAGTGTGAGGAAGGGTTACGCAAGTGTAATAGAATAAGGGTCTTCTAGTGATAGAAAGAATTAGCAAGTTCTGCATAAAGAATTAGTAACTCCTGGGGGATGAGATGTGTGAATAAGGACAAAGGCAGATTCATGAATGAGGACAATGACATGATGGGGCCCAGACAGGATACCCCATGGTCTTTCAAGTTTACAGAAACTGCACGTAGGCAGACAGAATTACCAAATGCCAAACCCATCCAGGAGGCAGAAGTTAGGGGGGGAGGGTACCTCTACACTGAAATGAACTGTATAAAAGTTGGGAGAGCCCCAGTATGTGTGTGTATTCCCAGGGTAAGGGGAAGCACCCAACTTTGCACTGTTGTACAATAAATGTTCTTTGTTCTCAATTTTTGTCTCGAGCGAAATCTGTGAAGGTGCTTCTGTTTCGCACATAAGCCATGGTCCCGCTTCTGAAGTTTGAGCCTCTGAGGGGTGGAAACATCTCTCAGCAAGAAGAAGAACTTCTAGAGTCCAAGCAAAGTCCCGGTCGGGGGAGGTGGAGAAGCTGCTACCGGAGCCCCGACAACTTACTACAAGTGTGCGGTCGTTGCCTTGCTTCACCAGTTGGGACCAATCCAGGCATTGATAAGTATAATTGGGAAGGGCTTGCATATTGTTGTGTGAAATCAGCTTTAGATTTAGTAATAAAGATTTGTATAAACTGAACTGCTCTCGGTGTGTGTCTCTGTTTTCTTTCGGTAGCTCAAACACTGTGACCAACCTAAACCGAACAAAGTGAGAGGTACAAGTTTACCCAGGACAATCCTATGGTACCTCCCTCCACTACAGTTGCCGGCAGCGGATTCCATGTCCCCATTGCTCTGTGTGTGGAAACTATACTTCTCTTATCACTGCTGTACTTACTTCCAGGCAGCCTAAAATGATATTCTCTGGTGTTAGACATTTCAGCCCTGAGGAAAAGCCTGTGGCCACCAATACCTCTCATCATCAGATCACCCTTCATCCTCCGTTGCTTCCCTTAATATCTGAAAAAAAATTGCTCTGCAAATTACACAGTCTAAACATTCACAGTCTTCTTGAATTGAGAATTCCATCGATTCACCATCCCTGGTTGAAAAAATGTCATCTCATATCAGTACTGAATGACCCGCCCCTTATTTTGAAATGGTAATTCCTCATCCGAGGCACACAATGTAAGATAAATATCAACCTTTATCTTCACCATAAAGCCCATAAAAATAATATCATATTCATCTTTCAGTTCAAGTCAGTAGAAGCTCTGAGGGTGTAATCTCTCCTGATTTAAGTGTGCTCTCGTCATTCTTCTGTTGCCCCTAAGACTGGGAATAAATTTGGTGAACCATCCGTGCCTCCAATCACAAGTGTGTCCTTCCTTCAGTTGGGAGGCTAAACCTGCAGACGATATTCCATAAATGTTTTCAGCAAGAGCTCTCTCCTTTTGCATTTAATCCTTTTCCAACAAAGGTGAACCAATCATTTTCTTTCCAATGTGTTTGCTGTAACTGCATACGAACTTTTACTAATGTGTAAAATGACTCCCAGGTCGCTTTGAACACCAACTCCTTTCAATCTCTCCCCATTTAAAAATATTTCATCTCTTGACTGTTTCTGACAAAGTGGTTGATATCTCATTCATGCAGGTAATATTCCATCTGTTGTGTCCTTACCCTAGCCCTAAAAACACAGAGATGCTGGAGAAACTCAACAGGTCACGTGGTGTCCATAGGAGGTAAAGATATATTACTTATGTTTTGAGTCTGACCCCCTTCCTCAGATGTCCTACCTTGTGGTTATCTATCTTTACCTCCTACGGAGGCTATGTGACTGGCTGATTCCTCTGTGTTTTTACTACATGTTTCACTCCTTATTCTAGCCTTGCTGATAACCTCCTGTCAGCTTCACTGCAACCTACACAGAGCACTCTGCCATTTCGTCTTCCATTAAGAGCCTAAGGAGTAAGAGCTGGAGTACACTTCTGCCATTTAATAAAAAAAACATGAATGTATTAATAAAGGAACAAAATGGGCATATCATATTTGAAACTCTCTTTCAAATGACTGAAAAAAACTGCAAACACTTGGGGTTTATATCTGTTTGTCATCACAGCATCAAAGCTGCCCAATCCAAAATTCTTTCATAATCTCTTCTTTCTGACAAGGTACGAATGACAAATCCATGCCTGAATATTATTTCAATACCATGCACTCTCTAATTCAGTTCAATAATTCTTCTTGTAGTACCTTATTAAAAACCTTCTGAAATTCCAAAAGAATCATGTCTACTCCACCAGTTACACTCCATACCCAATTCACTGCATGTTCATTTTCTTTAGGCTAAACAATTCCTTCTTGCTGCATCGAAAGATTTCTCCGTGGAGCTGCTAACAAATTATGGTGAACATTTATCAGCCGCAGCCTGAAGTCCTAATTGGCACTGAACACTTCATTGGGAGTGTCTGATAAATCGCAGTAGCCACAAACCAGAATGCAACAAAATTAATAGATATAAAAAATGCAATATTAATCTAATTTTTTTCTGTAAAGGAATTGAAAGAATTATGTCAATTATATTCTAGCTAAATAGGCTAAATGTGGTAACCTCAAACATTTCAATACATGGTTCAAAGAAAGAGTAAATAATTTTTTAAGTAAAGGGTCATCTAAAAAGACAACATTGCCATCTCATGTCAGGGAAATTATCTGATCACAGACTTAATTTCACTTGATACATGGTGTAGAGAATGTACGCAGCAAACCTCCACTGCTATCTGACTCAAAAAATCCACCTCTACAAGCATGCATATTTACACAGAAAGGCAAACAAATTCCCACAGAAAATAAGCCTGTGGAGCCACATCAAGACCTTCACTAGAATCTTTGTATATTAAAATCTTAGCTTTATCTAATATAAGAAGAATGTGTCAATAATCACAGTTAGTGTCGAGTATGGTAAAGGCTTCAACTTAGTTTCTAAATAATATGTCTTGCAGAACAGCCGGCTGTACAAAATATCCTCCACATTTAGGATGCTCAAGGAATAGTGTCAGAAGTGGACAATTTAACCCATGGGCACTCAACAAAGCGAGGCTGACCATCCATCTCAACTGTATCTTCCTGAATGATTATGACACCCTTGACCAGGTTTAAACTAGTAATAACTTGGCTAACCTAGAAAAATATAATTTAAATAGTCACAGAAATAATGAAAGGAACCATATTTTAACTGATATGCATAAACTATACTGGTTACATGCAGTTCTGTGATCTTAGTTAGCTTGAAGGCAGACTCCACACCATTAATAGAGGATGTATAAAGCTTCCTTCTACTGGTAGTAGAAGCCCAGATTAATGGCCTTGGGGAACAGTCATTTAATTCCATGTTGTATTCTGTGCTTTATAATTAAGTTATCCCATCCTTGCGTATAATAGCAGGCAAAATACAACAAAAGAGCCATGGATAGTGTTCCAGTTCCATTAAACACTTCGAGGGCAGCATGGTTTGACTAATGAGAGGTTCATTCAATGGTTTGATAGGAGTGGGGAATGAATGTCTTGAATTTGGTGATAGGGAGTGACTGAGAAATATTAACATTCATTAAGTCCCCACTTGTAGATGAGTCAGGGAACTTGTAATATACTGGTTCAGGGAACAATAAATCTTTGGTATGAAGGATCGGAGATCAAGAATAAAGAAGGCTTTGCTGAGTCATTTAGATGATTGCGTACTATGGAATGAAAAGGTAATATTAGTATTGGGAGGCTATTATGCTATTGGATTGTGATCAATGTGTTTGGTTCCTTCCTGTTTTTCAGAGAATTAAAACACTAATCTTATTGAGTAAGCTTTGGACTTGTTCAAGGTTACTCTATGAAATAGGCAAATAAAAACAACTTGGTACAATTAGTGTGAAGAATAATCCCCTTGAATAAAAAACTTTGAAGCTCCCCTTGCTAAGTAATCGAAATTAAACAAACACTAAGCCCCTCTCAAAACAAAGTAAAACTTATACAAATAAAAAGGTATTTTTTTTAGAAAAGGAAACTACAAAGGTAGTAACTCCCCACTTAACTGGGTGTGGAAAGAAATAAAATCCCTCCCACAGGTGGCAGATGACTTCCGAAAGCTTCAGCGACCGCCATCCCCCAACCGAACATAAAATTATGTCTAAATCAGCTCACAACCCCAATGAATTCAATCCCAAAGCTTGTTCCGGATCAATATCAATCAAGATCTTTGACATATTTGTCTTCCCGTTCCCATTTCCATTCTTCTTATCAGGTATCTTCCTCTTCGGAGAAGAGTGCCTTTCAGTAGCCCTGTCTGGCAAAGAATTGGCAAAAATTAAAAGCGTCGTGATCCCTCTCAAAAAACTGTGATTGGAAATTACCATAAGAGATCTTCAAAACTGCAGGGTATCTAAAAGAAAATTTATAACCCTTCCTCCAAAGCACCTCTTCAGCAGAATTAAATTCTTTATGCCTTTTAATAATTTCTTGACTTAAATCCAGATAGAAAAAAATCTTAATTCCTTGTACCACCAACGAGGATTGATATCTATGTGCATTTTGGACTGCTACTCTCAAAATAGTTTCCCTATCTTGGTACCATAAACAATGAAACAAAACAGCTCATGGAGGATGACCCGGATATGGTTTACTTCTTAAGGCCCTATGTGCTCTATCTAATTCCAAACGATCTGGAAAAAATTCCAATCCCAATACTTCAAGGATCCACTTCTAAAATTCTTTTATTGGATCCAAACCCTCAATTCCTTCAGGAATTCCCACTATTTTAACATTATTCCGGTGGATTTGATTTTCCAAAGAGTCTATCTTCTTCAATAAGTCCTTCTGAATTTCCCATCCAACAAAAGAATCTTCCATATAACCATATAACATATAACCTATAATATATAACCATATAACAATTACAGCACAGAAACAGGCCAATTTGGCCCTCTAGTCCGCACTGATCCAAGTCCCCTCCTCTAATCCCACTTACCAGCACTCTGCCCATATCCCTCCATCCCCCTCCCATCCATATACTTATTCAACTCTTTCTTAAATGACAAAATTGACCCTGCCTCCACCACCTTTCCCGGAAGCCCATTCCACACAGTAACCACTCTCTGAGTAAAGAAGTTCCCCCTCATGTTACTCCTAAACCTTTGTCTGTCAACTCTCAAACTATGACCTCTTATATCCATCTCTCTTACTCTCAATGGGAAAAGCCTTTCCACATCAACTCTATCTATCCCTCTCATTATCTTAAACATCTCTATCAAATCCCCTCTCAGCCTTCTACGTTCCAAGGAATAAAGACCTAATTTGCTCGAACTCTCCTTCTATTCCAGATGCTTAAACCCAGGCAACATTTTTGTGAATCTTCTCTGCACTCTCTCTATCTTGTTAATATCCTTCCTATAAATCAGTGACCAGAACTGCACACAGTACTCTAAATTTGGCCTCACCAATGCCTTGTACAGTTTCATTATTACTTCCCAACTCCTATATTCTATGAACTGATTTATATAGGCAAGCATACTAAAGGCCTTCTTCACCACCCTAGCTACATGCGCTCCTACCTTCAGGGAACAATGCACCGTTATTCCTAGATCTTTCTGCTCCACTGCATTCCTCAATGCCCTCCCATTTACCACATATGTCTTGCTTTGATTATTCTTTCCAAAATGAACCACCTCACACTTATCAGCATTAAACTCCATCTGCCATCTTTCTGCCCACTCCTCTAAGCAGTTTAAATCCCTCTGCAATCTTTGAAAACACTCTTCATCATCCACAGTTCCCCTTATTTTAGTATCGTCTGCATATTTACTAATCCAATTTACCGCCCCATCCTCCAGATCATTAATATATATGACAAACAGCAACAGTCCCAATGCCAAACCCTGAGGTACACCGCTTGACACCGGCCTCCATCCTGACAAACAATTATCTACCAGTACTCTCTGGCACCTTCCTTCCAGCCACTGTTGAATCCATTTGACTATCTCCAAATTAATACCAAGGACTTAGCCTTCCTAACTAACCACCCATGCCGAACCTTATCGAAGACCTTACTGAAGTCCACATAGACAACATCCACTGCTCTACCCTCATCAACATTCCTAGTCACCTCTTCAAAAAATTCAACAAAGTTGGTCAAACATGACCTTCCTTGCACAAATCTGTGTTGAGTGTCCCTGATCAGACCCTGTCCCTCCATATACTTATATATACTATTGTGAGAGATGGGAAAACTGATCTAAAATTATGAACATGGAAGAAACTAAAATTCATCAGTTAATGGCTGTAACCAGTACAAACAGGATGAGCTTGGGGATTAGGATGCAGGAAAGCAGAGTCAGCACGATTAACATAAGAATCTTCTGTGTGACAAGAGCCAACATAAGACTAAGAAAAGGAATGGTAAGGTACAATAGAATGTAGGAAGTTGAGGTAGTCTGGATCAGATAAAGGACTCCTAGCCCTAGATAGAAGTACCAAGTCCTACATATCTAATTAGCTAACCTTACACAGATTTCTTCTTCTTCTTTGGCTTGGCTTCGCGGACGAAGATTTATGGAGGGGGTAAAAAGTCCACGTCAGCTGCAGGCTCGTTTGAGGCTGACAAGTCCGATGCGGGGCAGGCAGACACGATTGCAGCGGTTGCAAGGGAAAATTGGTTGGTTGGGGTTGGGTGTAGGGTTTTTCCTCCTTTGCCTTTTGTCAGTGAGGTGGGCTCTGCGGTCTTCTTCAAAGGAGGTTGCTGCCCGCCAAACTGTGAGGCGCCAAGATGCACGGTTTGAGGCGATATCAGCCCACTGGCGGTGGTCAATGTGGCAGGCACCAAGAGATTTCTTTAGGCAGTCCTTGTACCTTTTCTTTGGTGCACCTCTGTCACGGTGGCCAGTGGAGAGCTCGCCATATAACACGATCTTGGGAAGGCGATGGTCCTCCATTCTGGAGACGTGACCCACCCAGCGCAGCTGGATCTTCAGCAGCGTGGACTCGATGCTGTCGACCTCTGCCATCTCGAGTACTTCGACGTTAGGGATGAAAGCGCTCCAATGGATGTTGAGGATGGAGCGGAGACAACGCTGGTGGAAGCGTTCTATGAGCCGTAGGTGGTGCCGGTAGCGGACCCATGATTCGGAGCCAAACAGGAGTGTGGGTATGACAACGGCTCTGTATACGCTTATCTTTGTGAGGTTTTTCAGTTGGTTGTTTTTCCAGACTCTTTTGTGTAGTCTTCCAAAGGCGCTATTTGCCTTGGCGAGTCTGTTGTCTATCTCATTGTCGATCCTTGCATCTGATGAAATGGTGCAGCCGAGATAGGTAAACTGGTTGACCGTTTTGAGTTTTGTGTGCCCGATGGAGATGTGGGGGGGCTGGTAGTCATGGTGGGGAGCTGGCTGATGGAGGACCTCAGTTTTCTTCAGGCTGACTTCCAGGCCAAACATTTTGGCAGTTTCCGCAAAGCAGGACGTCAAGCGCTGAAGAGCTGGCTCTGAATGGGCAACTAAAGCGGCATCATCTGCAAAGGGAATCACGTTGCTCTCCATTGCAGGCAAAATCTTCGCTAGGATTCTACTAAATAGAATAATACCTAGTGTCGCCGAGAATATTCTCCCAGATTCACAGTGCGGCTTTCGTGCAAACAGAGGAACTACTGACATGGTCTTTGCCCTCAGACAGCTCCAAGAAAAGTGCAGAGAACAAAACAAAGGACTCTACATCACCTTTGTTGACCTCACCAAAGCCTTCGACACCGTGAGCAGGAAAGGGCTTTGGCAAATACTAGAGCGCATCGGATGTCCCCCAAAGTTCCACAACATGATTATCCAACTGCACGAAAACCAACAAGGTCGGGTCAGATACAGCAATGAGCTCTCTGAACCCTTCTCCATTAACAATGGCGTGAAGCAAGGCTGTGTTCTCGCACCAACCCTCTTTTCAATCTTCTTCAGCATGATGCTGAACCAAGCCATGAAAGACCCCAACAATGAAGACGCTGTTTACATCCGGTACCGCACGGATGGCAGTCTCTTCAATCTGAGGCGCCTGCAAGCTCACACCAAGACACAAGAGAAACTTGTCCGTGAACTACTCTTTGCACACAGATTTATACATATTAAATTAGCCAACCCTAGATAGGATGAGTCAACTCTGCATACCAAGAGACTGTAGCCCCGAGAATCAGGAAGGTGTGAATAAGGACAATGACATGATGGGACACCCACAGGATACCCCCTGGTCCTCCAAGTGTACTGAAACTGCATGTAGGCAGGAAGGATTGCCTATGCCAAACCCATCCAGGGGGCAGAAGAATGTAAGGGGGAGGGCACTCTGATACTGAAATTGACTGTATAAAAGTTGGGTGAGCCCCAGTGTATGTGTGTATTCCCAGGGTAAGGGGAAGCACCCAACTTTGCATTGTTGTAAAATAAATGTTCTTTGTTCTCAATTTTTGTCTCGAGCAATTTCTTTAAAGGTACTTCAATTTCTAACACTATCTCTAAGAACGCTTTCCATCAATTTACCTACCACAGACATCAAACTTACAGGCCGATAATTGCTCGGCTTGCTCCTTGAACCCTTTTTAAACAAAGGAACCACATGCGCAACACGCCAATCCTCCGGCACGATACCCGTCTTGAATGACTTTTGAAAAATCACTGACAGAGCCTCCGCTCTTTCCTCACTAACCTCTCAAGGTCCTGGGGAAAATTCTGTCAGGATTTATCCACCTTTATATGTTTCAAAAGCTCCAGTACAACCTCTTTCTTAAACACTATAGTCTCCATATTTACCCTCATTGCTTCCTTTACCCTGCACAGTTCAATATCTTTCTCCTCAGTAAATACTAAGAAAAATAAATTGTTCAAGACCTCCCCCATCTTTTTTGGCTCCACACACATTTGTCCTTTCTGATTCTCTATTGGACCAATTTTGTCTCTCACTTTCCTTTTGCTATTTACATATTTGTAGAAACCCTTTGGATTTATTTTCACCCTGCTTGCTATAGCCACCTCATTCCTTCTTTTAGCTTTTCTAATTTCTTTCTTAAGAACATAGGAACATAGGAAGTAGGAACAGGAGTCGGCCAAAAATGGCCCATCGAGCTTGCTCCACCATTCAATAAGATCATGGCTGATCTAATTTATGACCTAACTCCACCTACCTGCCTTCTCCCCATATTCCTTAATTCCTCTATCATATCTAACCGATTTTTAAATATGTTTAATGAGGCAGCCTCAAACACTTCCCTGGTTAGAGAATTCCAAACATTCACTACTCTCTGGGAAAAACTATTTTTCCTCATCTCTGTCCTAAATCTACTCCCCCGAATCTTGAGACTGTGTCCTCTCGTTTTAGTTTCCCCGGCCAGCTCAAAAAACCTTCCTGCATCTATCCTATCCATACCCTTCATAATCCTATATGTTTCTATAAGATCTCCTCTCATTCTTCTGAACTCGAGCGAATACAATCCTAGACGATTTAATCTTTCATCATAAGTCAACTCCTTCATCCCAGGGATCAACCTAGTAAACCTACTCTGGACCGTCTCCAAAGCCAGTATATCCTTGCTCAAATATGGAGACCAGAACTGGACACAGTACTCCAGGTGCGGTCTCACCAGTACCTTATACAGTTACAGATTCTTTTTACATTCAATATAGTACCCACACATCTTTTTTTCCTGTTTCCTATATTTATTGTAGTATTCCCTCTTTTTTCAAACTAAGTTTCCAATATCCCACGGCTCTCTCAAACTTTTGACATTATCTTTCAACCTAACAGGTATATAAAGATTTTGTACTTTTAAAACCTCTCCTTTAAAATACCCTCCATTTCTCTAATACATCCTTCCCAGAAAACAAATTGCCCCAATCCACCCCTTGTAAATCCTTTCGCATCTACTCAAACGTAGCTTTTCCCCACTCAAAAACCTCAACTCTGGGCCCAGACCTACCCTTTTCCATAAATACCCTGAAGCTAATGGCACCATGATCACTGGACGCAAAGTGCTCCCCCAAACATAACTCTGTCACCTGACCCATCTCATTCCCCAACTGTAAATCCAACACAGCTCCCTCTCTAGTTGGTACCTCCATATATTGATGAAAAAAGCTACACTGCACACATTTTTCAAAATCCAGCCCATTCACAGAATGGGTTTCCCAATTAATATTCAGCAAATTAAAACCCCCACAATCACTACCCTGTGCTTATTATAAATATCTGCTATCTCTCTACTAATTTGTTCCTCTAATTCACATTCCACATTCGGTGGTCTATAATACACCCCTATAATTGTAACTTGTATAACAATATAACCATATACAGCACAGAACAGGCCAGTTTGGCCCTACAAATCCGTGCCGGAACAAATCCCCACCATCCTAGTCCCACTGACCAGCACCTGGTCCATACCCCTCCAATCCTCTCCCCTCCATGTAATTATCCAGTCTTTCCTTAAATGTAAATAACGTTCCTGCTTCAACCACCTCCACCAGAAGATTATTCCACATCCCAACCACCCTTTGCGTGAAGAAATTTCCCCTCATGTTCCCCTTATAATTTTCCCCTTTCAATCTCAAACCATGGCCTCTGGTTTGAATATCCCCCACTCTTAATTGAAAAAGCCTATCCACATTGACTCTCTCTGTCCCTTTTAAAATCTTGAACACCTCCATCAAATCCCCCCTCAATCTTCTATGTTCCAGAGAAAAAAGCCCCAGTCTGCACAACCTTTCCCTGTAACTCAAACCCTGAAATCCTGTCAACATTCTCGTGAACCTTCTCTGCACTCTCTCTATTTTGTTTATATCCTTCCTATAATTTGGTGACCAAAACTGCACACAGCATTCCAAATTTGGCCAATGCTTTGTACAATTTCATCATAACATCCCAACTCTTGAATTCAATACTCCGATTTATGAAGGCCAACATTCCAAATGCCTTCTTCACAACTCTTCTTCTTCTTTGGCTTGGGTTCGCGGACGAAGATTTATGGAGGGGTAATGTCCACGTCAGCTGCAGGCTCGTTTGTGGCTGACAAGTCCGATACAGGACAGGCAGGACACGGTTGCAGTGGTTGCAAGGGAAAATTGGTGGGTTGGGGTTGGATGTTGGGTTTTTCCTCCTTTGTCTTAGAGAGAGTGCAGAGAAGATTCACGAGAATGTTGACAGGATTTCAGGGTCTGAGTTACAGGGAAAGGTTGTGGAGACTGGGGCTTTTTTCTCTGGAGCGTAGAAGATTGAGAGGGGACTTGATAGAGGTGTTTAAGATTTTAAAAGGGACAGACTGAGTAAATGTGGATAGGCTTTTTCAATTAAGAAAGGGGGAGATTCAAACTAGAGGACATGGTTTAAGATTGAAGGGGGAAAATTATAAGGGGAACATGAGGGGAAATTTCTTTACGCAGAGGGTGGTGGGGATGTGGAATGAGCTTCCGGCAGACGTGGTCGAGGCGGGATCATTGGTTCCATTTAAGGAAAGACTGGATCGTTACATGGATAGGAGGGGACTAGAGGTGTATGGACCAGGTGCTGGACAGTGGGACTAGGAGGGTGGGGATTTGCTACGGCATGGACTAGTAGGGCCAAACTGGCCTGTTCTGTGCTGTAAGTGGCTATATGGTTATATGGTTATATGGTCTTTTGTCAGTGAGGTGGGCTCTGCGGTCTTCTTCAAAGGAGGTTGCTGCCCGCCGAACTGTGAGGCGCCAAGATGCACAGTTTGAGGCGATATCAGCCCACTGGCCCTGGTCAATGTGGCAGACACCAAGAGATTTCACCACTCTATCTACCTGAGTATCAACTTTGAGGGTACTGTTTACCATAATTCCTAAATCCCTATGTTGCTCTGCACTCCTCAATTGTCTCCTCAATTTGCCTTTCCAAAATGCAACACTTCACACTTATCCGTATTAAATTCCATCAGCCATTTCTCAGCCCACTCCTCTAGCTTCTACAAAGGGAGGTAAGCAGACGCCTGTTTAAACGAAGTTCTGCTATTGGCAACGATAAAATTGTGTGTTGTAACTACTCTGTAAAAGCCCTCGTTAAAGCCAAAGAATAAAACAAAAGGGGGTTGAAGTCCCCCTAGTAGAACGGGGTTGGAGTCCCCTGTAGTAAAAAAGGGGGTTGGAGTCCCCCTAGTAGAACGGGGTTGGAGTCCCCTGTAGAAAAAAGGGGGATCTTGAGAGATAGGTTTAGACACTTGGCCAATTAGAATAAGGTGTATTGTGATGGTTATTTGCTTCTATAATGTGTAATAAGTATTTGATTAAGGATCGTATACCATAGTAGGTGTAGAATAAGTATCTGTGTGGAAGGGAAAACTAGCAGGAGTAGCGATGCATAAATTGACTTGGAAGTACGCTTTTGGAGGTTTGCAGTTACGCCATTTTCAAATTTATTATGAGGCAGCTCAATTAAGATTTATTAATCGTATGCTAGATGTTTTGTGTTCCCTTAGTTGGGCCAGGGTAGAATTGGCCAGTATACTGGAACCTTGTCCACATCAATTTGTATTTAAATGGAATTCTGTTTTATTACAAAGATACAATGTACCGGTTTTGAAACACTTATTAGGGATTTGGACCAAAAGGAATTTATTAATAGGCTCAAAAGGTAAAATATCGGTTCAGGCCCCAATATATCAAAATAAATTGATTCCTTTTACATGGAATAATGGATTTTTCGGAAATTGGCAGATTAAAGGAATAAAGTTATTGCAGGATTGTTTTGAAAAGGGTAAATTTTTATCAATTAAGCAACTTAGAGAGAAATTTGGGATTTCAGGGAATTCTTTGTTTGTTTATTATCAAATTAGTGAAAGATAATTTTGGAAGAGAAATTAAAATTCCCAAGTTAACAAAATTTGAGTTCATGATTTCTCATTTTTCAGATAAGGGTTTTATCTCAGAGATGTATGCGTTGTTACAAGATACTATGGATAAAATAAATTTAGATAAATCCAGGATTAAATAGGAAAATGATTTAACTTGTGATATCGATCAGGCCGACTGGGAGATGATGTGTTTTGAGGGTGTGAATAAATTAATTAAGATACAGTATGATCAACTATAATTTTTTTGCATCAGTTATATTTTAACCCTGAGAAATTGAGAAAATATGGATTTAGTAATTCAGAGTTGTGTTTTAGATGTGGATCATGTGCTGGAACTTTTTACATTCTGTTTGGCTTTGTGATAAAGTTCAATCATTTTGGTATAAAATTAGGGAATTTCTTCAAAATTTGTTTAAAATTCAATTTTTATTAGATCCCAAAAATTTTTCATGGGTTATATTGTTCCATTTATGGACTTGGGGTTAGATAAGTTTCAGAGAGCATTTTTGCATTTAGCATTGGCGGTAGCGCGTAAATGTGTTGCGAATTCCTGGAAAGATTAAGTTGAGATAAATGTAAATCGTTGGCATAATGAGTTGAAGTCCTGTATTTATATGGAAAAAATAACATAATTTGCATGATAATTATGATATTTTTGTTAAAATGTGGTCATCTTATTTGAAATGTATGAATTTAGTAATATCTTAAACTGCGGTATGTATTTTCTTTAATACTTCCCTTGTTGGGTCTGTTGAGGGTGGTGGAAGGGGGTGGGATAGTTGTAGTTCTAATCTTTATATTATGGATTTTGTAAAAGTTTTTGTTTGGAAAATGTTAAATAAAGTTGAAAAAAAAGAATAATCCCCTTGGATTAAATTAGGTGGGAATTTTGGTACTCAGAATGTTGTCAAGGTTCAAAATTTATTTTTAAATTCATTCAAATGTTTAAATTTAGACATACAGCATGGGAGCAGGCCATTGTGGCCCATGAGTTTGCGCCGCTGAATTTACACCCCATTAACCTATACTCCCGGTACGTTTTGAAGGGTGGGAAGAAACCGGAGCCCCTGGCGAAAACTCACACAGACACAGGGAGAACGAACAATCTCTTTACAGACAGCATGGGATCGAACCCCAGTCGCAATCTTTGGCGCTATAAAGGTATTGAGCTAACCACTACATCAGCTGTTCCATCCAAAAACACCAATATCCCTTAAAACTCCGGTGACAACAAAGGCAAAAATTCCCATTTATGCAATGAAATAAACTAACCTGATGAAATTTTACAGGGTAGAGCCAATCACTCTGTTGCCACAGAACCACAAAAATGTTGTCAACTTACCTTTCTCATATTTGAAAGTGATTTTACTCCCATGATCTCCATTTCATGCAATGTGTCATGGATTCGTGGTTTCATAAACAGAAAGAAAACAAATACAGGCCCTTTGGCCTATTTTGCTGAGGCCAATCAAGTTGTGGATTTACGTTAATCTGATTAGCCTGCATTAATTCCCTATTCCTGTAAACCTTTCCTATCCATGGGCCTGTCCAAATGCCTTTTAAATGTTATAATATACCTGCCTCTACTTCCTCCTTTGTGAGCTAATTCCATAAATCCAGCATCCTGTGTGAAAAGCGTATGCCTCAGATTCCCTTTAAATCTTTGCCCCTCTCGTCTTAAACTATGGCAAAAAGACTGTGAATATATACCCTACCAATCTCCCTCATGATTTTATAAACATCTATAAGCTCACCACGCAGCCTCCATCACTCCAGGGAAAACAGTCCCAGCTGATCTATTCTCCCACTACAACTCAAGCCCTCCAGTCTGATGAGATGAGATCCCCCTTCGTCCTCATGTGCTCCAAGGAGCAAGACCCTAGACCAACCTCTCCCTCAAGGTCAGGGCCACAAGTCTTGGCAATATCCTCGTCAATCTTCTCTGCATCCTCTCCAGTTTGATGACTTCTTTCCTAGCACGGTGACTAAAATTGAACCGAATCCTCCAAAGGGAGCCTCACCAATAATGTCCATGATCCCATCAAAGATCTCTCAACCTCTACCTTGAATGCACGTTTATAAGGAGTCTTCATAGCCCCTTCGTGTAGTGAATTCCAAACATTTACCACCTCTTTCCCAAACAATCGAACCTCTTATATTGAGGCTGTTACTCCATTTAACAGGATCATCTGCAGACATTGCAGTTGAATGCAATGCACAAAAGTATTGAAGGGAGTCAGCATCTCTAGGAAAGGGAATCAACATTTTGAGCCTGATGAGGTTAATTGGCTGCTGTCAATTGTTGCTGAGTGGAGGTGGATGGCAAATCTATCAAAGGATATTTAGACTTGTGAGAGACGTCTAAAGGGAAATAAGGTGCTGGGAGGGAAACAATGGGCTGAATGGCCTTTTTTGTAGTGAGCATCACAAAAATACGAGTTAGTCAATAATTCATAGTTAACAATCCATATTATAGATGTTTCTGTGATTAATGAGATCATGGCTGATCTTAAAGTTCAGTACCCCGTCCCCGCCTTCTCTCCGTAACCCCAAATTCCCTGATACTGAAGAAATAGATCTAATTCCCTCTTAAATATATTCAATGAACCTGCCTCTACTGCTCTCTGTGGCAATGAATTCCACAGATTCACCACCCTCTGGGTCAAGAAATTCTTCCTCATCTCGGTTCTAAATGGTTTGCCTATTCTCCTCAAACCATGGCCCCGGGTTCTGGACTCCCCCACCATCAGAAACATCCCTTCCGCATCCATTCTGTCCAGTCCTGCCAGAATTTTATAGGTCTCTATGAGATCCCCTCTCAATCTTCTAAACTCCAGCGAGTACAATCCCAGTTTGTGCAATCTTTCCTCCTAAGTTATTCCTGTCATTCCAGGTATCAGCCTGGTGAATCGCCTCTGCACTCCCTCCATTGCAAGAACATCCTTCCTTAGATAAGGTGACCAAAACTGCACACAATCCTCCAGGTGGGGTCTCACCAAGGCCTGTACAACTGCAGTAAGGTATCCTTATTCCTAGACTCAAACCCTCTTGATATGAAGGCCAACATACCCTTTTTAACCACCTGCTGTACCTGCATGCTCGCCTTCAGAGACTGGTGCACAAGAACCCCTAGGTCTCTCTGCACTTCCCCATCTCCCAATCTTTAAGGTAAGTGGAGGGATGTTTCGGGAGATGTCAGAGGTAAGTGAGTGGTGGGTGTCTGGAATGCATTTCTCGGGGGTGGGGTGGAGGGGGGGGTTGCTGGTGGAAGCTGGTAAAATAGGAACACTCTTAGATAGGAACATGGATGGAATAAAAATAGAGGGTTATAGGTGTGAGGTAGGGAAAAATTAGATTGTTTAGGAGTAAGTTTACACAGGTCAGCACAACATCCTGGCCTGAAGGACCTGTATAGTGCTCTAATGTTCTATGTCATAATGGAGTTACATCACTATCTTTAGATTCTGGCTTGTAGTTGCCCTCTACATAAAACCACCATCCTTCAGCCACATCACATTTTGAATACATATATCACCAATGTCACTGATAAAATTAGGTCAAGGGTTGCAGCAATGCTCATACACGCCAAATCTGGCCAGGTGGACATTTTTATTTTCTTATCTCTGAATTAGCTGGTTGTGTTTGCAAGTCCAGTCCCAGAGATTAGAATACCTAATCTGTTGTGTTAGAAATAGAAGTACCTTTAAAGAAATTGCTCGAGACAAAAATTGAGAACAAAGAACATTTATTACAACAACAATGCAAAGTTGGGTGCTTCCCCTTACCCTGGGAATACACACATACACTGGGGCTCACCCAACTTTTATACAGTAAATTTCAGTATCAGAATACCCTCCCCCTTACATTCTTCTGCCCCCTGGATGGGTTTGGCAGAGGCAATCCTTCCTGCCTACGTGCAGTTTCAGTAGACTTGGAGGACCAGGGGGTATCCTGTCGGTGTCTTCTTATGCCATTATTTCCATTGTCCTTATTCACATCCTAGCCCTTGTCCCCATTCACACCTTCCCGACTCTCAGGGCTACAGTCCCTTCATCTGCAGGGTTCGTTAATCTTGTCTAGGGTTTACTAGTTAAATATGCATACTTGTAAAATCTGTTGTATGGCTTACTAATTATATATGTATAACTTGCTAATACTATCTAAGGTCTTCTAATTATTTATGCAAGCCTTGCTAATTCTATCTGGGGCTTGGCGACCCTTATCTCATTCAGACTAACTCTACTTCTATCATCAATTGTCTGTCCTTCTCTCCTTCATTCAGTGAACTTGCTGCTGTAGGAGATTCTTATCTTACTCAGTCAGTGTCATCTTCCTGCCTTCTAATATCCATGTCTCATGTTGTTTGCACTGGCTTCATTCATTGACTTATGTATCAATTTTATTTTCTTCATTTCTTCATGTTCATATTGCAATGTCAGTTTTTCTCATCTCTCACATCACCCAATGTGGGACATGTGTTTTTGAGCAAAGTGCCATGTGATTTTTAAAATGGACACAAACATCCTCTCGCACCAAGGAAGAACTGAAGCGTTCTCCCTGACGCACAGACCAATTATAATCTCATTCAATTTAATTTGAAACAAAAATAGATGGTGAAAATCTGAAATAAAAATAGAAAACAATGGAATCACCCAGAAGAAGAGGCAGCATCTGTGGAAAGAAAATGGAGTTCATGCTGAAATTAAATAGTTTAATGTGTTACCTGTTGCTAAGAGCTGGGATGCTGGACAGGTTCCATTTCTCATGGTCACATTTTGGTCTTACTGGATTGGAGATATTTCATTTTTAAAATTTAATTTAGACATACTGCATGGGAAAAGTTCCTTCTGGCCCATGAGCCCATCCTGCTCAAATATTCCAACGAACCCATGACTCCAGTATGTCTTGAAGGGAGGGAGAAAACCAGAATGCCCAAGAAAACACACACACACACAGGGCTTTTTCTTCTTGCACTCCTGTAATGGAGGATTAAAACCATGTACCCAGATGCTTTTTGCTTATGTGGAACTGACGACACTGGGTCCACATGCAGGTCACCTTACTTTCAGAACTAACAGATGTAATTAAACTCAGCCATGGGGACTTATCTGAAGATACACTTTGAAATGGAATTCCACCGTGAGGCCCAGGGAAAGCAGTTGTCAAATACGACACTCTGAAATTGACGTATTGGTCACAACCTGTCTTGCTCAAGAAGTTTTAATGAGTCCTTGTATCTACGAGATAAACCAGGATATCATAGCATCCTGCTCCATAATAATTAATCTTCTAAATTGTAGAATAGTATGCTCAGCTTTGATTTTGACTGACAAATGTTAGAGGGAGTGGGTGCATGATTAATTGTTTTTGGGGTATAAAAGTCTGTGGTCCTGCTGCTGAAGTTTAGACTCTCCGAGGGGTGGGAACACCCCTTGTCAAGAAGGAAGAACAGCCAGAGTCCGAGCAACGTCCCGGTCGGGGGAGGTGGAGAAGCTGCTACCAGCGCCCTGACAACCTACTACAAGTGTGCAGTTGTTGCCTCGCTTCGGCAGTTGGGACCAGTCCAAGCGTTGATAAGTATAGTTGGGAAGGGCTTGCATATTGTAGTGTGAAATCAGCTTTTGAATTAGTAATAAACATTTGTATAAACTGAACTGCTCTCGGTGTGTGTGTCTATTTTCTTTCGGTAGCTAAAACACTGTGACCAATCTAAAATGAACAAAATGAGAGGTATAAGTTTACCCAAGACAATTGGCGCTGCGAGCAGGGTTGGTCTCAAGATGTTTCGCCGAAAGAAAGAGGTGAGCCCTGAGCAGTTTTTGATTCCGGGATGGACTTCCAAAGATGATGGGTTTGGCATGCTGGCTAATACCCTGTCTTTGTTGGGACCACCCATCAGTTGGGATGAAAGGTTAGAACCCTTAAGTGTGCCTCTGGGAGAGCGGGTTGCCACTCTCCTCCGAGAAAGTAAATTTCCAAAAAAACGGGGGACGCTGACAGACAGTTTTTGGCTGCTGGCCACAGCCTTACGCCACTCCGTTCAGCGTGAAGTTGAATTAGTTCAGCAGCAGGTAAAGTCTGAACATAAGAGAAAACAACTAGAGGAGGAAGTAGAGACTCTGCGACAGCGCTGCTCGATGATGAGCGAAATTGTTAGCACCAGTCAGGATCGAGCCAAAGAATGGGAGGATAAGCATGTTCAAACAATTTGCCGTAATATTAAACTCCGGCAACAGCTCTGTGCGAATAAGGAAAAGCAAGGGGTAGAACCTGATCCACACCGTATTCGTGCCATGATAAGGAATGGCAATGATCCTGATGTAATTGATGATTGGGACGGGAATATCTGGTATGATGATAATGGTAATAATGCAGATACCCCCCGGCATGTGCCTGGCATACTCCCCTCTCCCTCCGCTGTTCAAGCCCGCCCCGTAAGGCAGCGGACTGTCCAAGCAGATGAAGGCGAGAGGGGGGATGATGTAAGTGTAGAAACTGAAGGGACCGGTGCTCCGATCTCCCAAGCGGACCCAGGGGAAGGCTCCCAAACCCCTGCTTATGCTAGGTGGGCTCCCCCCTCAACGGGATGGTCTCAGCAGCCTCCCATGTGCCAGAGTGGTAACAGGGGTCGGGAGCAGTCAACAACAATACGTGACTTTACTATAAAAGAGCTGGCCGCCATTGGAGATCGTTTTAGGCAAAAGACAGGAGAAACTTTGGCGGCCTGGCTTCTGCGGGTTTGGGAGCAAGGGGGAGGTAGCATATATCTGACCCCTGAGGAATTGTTGGGGTTAGGATCATTAACTACTGATATTCGAGTCACTGCCGAATTACGTGGCAGAAGGAGAGATGTAGACTATTTACTTGCTACTCTAGGAGAAGCCCTGTTACGGGTGTATCCGTCACCAGTAGATTGGGATCTGCATTTGCAGAACCATTGGGGCACACCAGAGGAGGGTATAGCAGTGATTCGCCAACAGGCCGTGGCCTCTGCTTTGTATGCGGGGCGCCTGAGGCTGTGGATGCATGGGGGGAGCCCTGATGAAGAATTATTCACAGCTGGAATGCATACCCGATTGGTTCGTTCAGCCCAACCTACTATACGGGGACTGGTCCTGTCTGTAACTAGTCCGCTAATTTGGCACCTCGTATCTGAGGCGGTGCACGCCCTATCTGGACTCCAAGAACTGGAGTTGGGAGGTAAAATCCACTCACGTACAACCCAGGTTAAAGCAGACAGACAGGATGAAAGGAGAGGGGCTGCTGTTAATAATGGACTGACCAGAAAAGAGCTTTTTCTAACTTTGTTAAAGTTAGGTGTACCTAAAAGTGATATTGATGGGAAACCTACTGCAGTCTTGTATGCCCTTTATAAGAGGAAGGCAGGGGAACATCATCCCCAGATGCTGGGTCCTCCCGGCCCAGCTGTGCCTTCTGCTCCCACTGCTGCTTCTATCGAGTCAGCTTCTCCTGCCCCAGTTACCCGTGATGAGGTACAACAATGGGTTAAACAGGCTCTTAAGGATAACAATAGCATGTGGTCCTGGAAACCCCCGAACCCTTCTGAAGCCTGAAGGTGTGGGCAGGATTCCCGTGTCTATTCCATCGAGACACGGCGCACACACGGGGATCCGCGGCCCTACATACCATTAACAATTCACTGGGGTGGGGGTAATGATCGCCAATACTTGGCTTTGGTTGACACCGGTGCAGAGCACTCGGTGATTCCTGGTAACCCCGACCTCTGGAACGGACCCACATTTCGAATAGAAGGAATGGGAGGGGCAATCACCCTGGCAAAGGAAATAAAAGTCCGTGCCACGGTGGGTGATGGCCCTTCCCCCATATGGTTACATGCGTTGGTAGCTGCCACTGACGAGTGTATTCTGGGTATTAATATGTTGGCCGGTACAGCCCTTAATACTAGCCAAGGGGGGTTTGCATTCGGAATTCGGACTATTACAAAAAGATTAGTGGTGGGTCAGGCCAAGTGGGATCCCGTGGTGGTGCCACCCCCCTCAAAACCTGTATGCATTCCGCAATATCGCCTCCCTGGAGGGCAGGAGGAGATTACCGCCACCATTGATGCTTTGAAAGAAGAAGGGGTAGTGAGGCCTGCAACGTCGCCCTTCAATAGCCCTGTTTGGCCGGTCCAGAAGCTGGATGGCTCCTGGAGAATGACAGTTGATTATCGTTTTTTGAACAAACATGCCCCACCACTTGCTTCAGCAGTTCCGGACATTGTCACTCTTATTGAAAACATTGCTACTGGGAACTCAGGAACATGGTATGCTGTCATTGATCTCGCTAAGGCCTTCTTCAGTATTCTTATAGCTGAGGACTCACAGGATCAGTTCGCCTTTACCTGGAAGGGGCGCCAGTATACCTTCACCCACCTTCCAGTATCGCCTTCCCTCTCAATTCACCATTATATTGATGATGTGGCCTCCTGGAGCCTCTGGCAGAAACAAGAGGGTCGCCGAGTCCCACTAGGATTCTGGTCACGTACCATGCCTGAGGCTGCCACTCGTTATTCTGTTTTTGAACAACAGTTACTAGCCTGTTACTGGGCCCTGCTAGAGACTGAAAGAATGACAGGTGATGCAGATGTTCAATTGCGACCTGCACTTCCTATAATGAATTGGGTCCTGGCTAATGATGCTAATCTAAAGATCCGGCGGGCTCAGCAGTCTTCTATTGTTAAATGGAAGTGGTATATTCAGAGTCGTGCGACCAGAGGGCCTGAAGGGGTGGGCCGCATACACGAACAGGTGGCTTACCATCCTAGGTCAGGAACTCAGTTATCGGAGGAGGGGGATGGTGGCTCCAGTCAGTATGCTGAGTTGAAGGCAGTCACTTTACCACTAGATCCCCATGATCACCCTCTTCGCCTGTTTACTGATTCCTGGGCTTTGGCTAATGGACTTGTGGTATGGATGCCTGATTTGCAAAAGAACAACTGGATGATACATGACCGCCCAGTATGGGGCAAAGAGTTGTGGCAGCTGTTGTGGGATGCTTCCCACCATCGTGAGATAACCGTTTATCACGTTGATGCCCATACCAATATGGCGACTAACATGGCTCAACATAATGCAGTAGCAGATCAGCTTGCCACTATCAGCTGTGCTGATACCGTCCCCCTGGCTCGATGGGCACATGAACAGAGTGGTCATTTGGGGGAGAAGGGATCAGCTATGTGGTCCCGTACACATGCTTTATCCATCCATAAGGATGATGTCCGCATGGTCATATGTACATGCCCAGAATGTCAGCTTGTGAAGTTCCATACCGTTCCACCTGGTCCGCATGGCCGAATAAAACGGGGTGCTCACTCAGCTGCGATCTGGCAAATTGATTACATAGGCCCCATGCTAGACTGCATGGGTAAATATTACGTCCTAGTAATGGTTGACACCTTTTCGGGCCTGGTTTTTACTTTTCCCACCAAGACGGCTGACCAAGCTAGCACTATCCAAGGACAAAACCATTTGATTTATCGTTATGATGTTCCAGAGGAGATTCACTCTGATAATGGCTCGCACTTCTCCGGGAAAGCAATCTGTGATTGGGCAAATGACAACGGTATTTTATGGGTCCACCATATTCCTTATTACCCGCAGGCTGCCGGGTTAGTTGAACAAATGAACGGCTTACTGAAGGAACAAATTCATTTGTTAACATCACTGGGGACCCAGAAGGGATGGTGCCATGTGCTGCAGCAGGCAGTCGACAATTTGAATCATCGCCCTTTAAAAGGAGGTACACCTTTCCACCGACTTCTTCACGCTCCTGAATTACAGCCTATTCCAGAGGAATAACAGTCATTGCCCCCCATCCCCGAACTAGAGAATGTTGGACAAAAAGTATGGGTGGCACCACCAGGTAGTGGCCCTCCTGTAAAAGGGGAAATAGTGACACCTGCCCAGGGTAACACTCGGTGGGTAGCTATTGAGGGACAGGATGATTTAGTCTGTTTAAACACTGAACGCTTATGGTATCGTGAGTGACATGTGTCAGGCTTCTTTGTTCCAGGTTCTCCATTTTACACTCCTGGTGATCTGGCTTAACAGCTGCTTTGATGCCAGCAATTGGATTTGTAATGTCGAGGACGTTCCAAGGGAGTTCCCAGTGGGAAACACGGTCCGATGCATTACACCAAGGAAGTCCTCGGTCACCAGCCTCAAGTGCAGCTTATATAAATATGTTATTGTTCAGCATGTTTCAAAATCTGTTCGTGAGCTCCAGTATCTGGGTATTGTGGCCAACAAGGATAATTTGAGCCTTGGTTGGAATCCTTTCTCATGGCTAACTGCTACATTTGGGGGAGTGGGCCACAATATCCTCCGTTGGTTGCTCGCGTCATTGCTTATCTTTGTAATTGTTTTGATTTCTCTTTTTTCGCTCCCTCTGTACTCAAATACTGGTTAGGCCTCGCAAATGACAGATTGTGACCAAGGGGTGGAATGTAATGGAGGATTAAAACCATGTACTCAGATGCTTTTTGCTTATGTGGAACTGACGACACTGGGTCCACATGCAGGTCACCTTACTTTCAGAACTAGCAGATGTAATTAAACTCAGCCATGGGGACTTATCTGAAGATACACTTTGAAATGGAATTCCACCGTGAGGCCCAGGGAAAGCAGTTGTCAAATACGACACTCTGAAATTGACGTATTGGTCACAACCTGTCTTGCTCAAGAAGTTTTAATGAGTCCTTGTATCTACGAGATAAACCAGGATATCATAGCATCCTGCTCCATAATAATTAATCTTCTAAATTGTAGAATAGTATGCTCAGCTTTGATTTTGACTGACAAATGTTAGAGGGAGTGGGTGCATGATTAATTGTTTTTGGGGTATAAAAGTCTGTGGTCCTGCTGCTGAAGTTTAGACTCTCCGAGGGGTGGGAACACCCCTTGTCAAGAAGGAAGAACAGCCAGAGTCCGAGCAACGTCCCGGTCGGGGGAGGTGGAGAAGCTGCTACCAGCGCCCTGACAACCTACTACAAGTGTGCAGTTGTTGCCTCGCTTCGGCAGTTGGGACCAGTCCAAGCGTTGATAAGTATAGTTGGGAAGGGCTTGCATATTGTAGTGTGAAATCAGCTTTTGAATTAGTAATAAACATTTGTATAAACTGAACTGCTCTCGGTGTGTGTGTCTATTTTCTTTCGGTAGCTAAAACACTGTGACCAATCTAAAATGAACAAAATGAGAGGTATAAGTTTACCCAAGACAACTCCCTACCACTCCATCTCTGCAAATAAAAACTAACTTTATTTCCCTCCTTCCCCCCATTCTGAAGGGTGTTTAACCTGAAGCACAAACGCTGCCTGACCTTATGAGTGTTTCCAACAATTTTGATTTTTCTTTCCCATAAACAGATTAACCTATTATAATTTTACTGCTTGTGAGAGAGAGCTTGCTCTGTTCCAAATTTCCCACACGATTGCAGAGATTACAGTTGCTCATTTTCTCCAAAATTCTTTGAAACACCATAAGGTTGTGAACAGTATTACATAAATGAGAGGCTGTGCTGAACGAGTCCAACGTTAGAGGCCTCTACTTTCTCTTCCAATAAGCATCCAATATCAACATGGAAAAAATCTCTGAAATATAATTTTTGCCTCGTGAAAACAATCAAGCCATATCATCTGCTGCAATTAAAAAAAACTCATAAGGATTTTCTGTCACTGCAGTGATATCATCTTGAAGGAAAACAGACCCTTTAATTTAATGCCTCTGTTAAATCCTGCCTGAAGGTTTTGAAGACAGTGAACATCAAAGGATTATTGTTTAGACAGCGGTGCAAATCAATCAGTAACATTTTGCTAGTATTTATCACATTTATCCACTCTAGATAACATTCTCTCATTTCCCTTACCAAAACAAATTATATATTTATTCAGAAGTATTTGACTTTATTGGGAATATTTTATATCATGCAGTTATAGTCAAACAGCACAGAACAGCCCCTACAGCCAATTTGAGATGGCATTCTGGGCTCATCTAACTTGGTGGCATTCTGGGCTTGTCTAACTTGCCTGCATTTGATCCATATATTTTAAAATCTTTCCTCCCCATATATTTGCTCAAGTGTCTTTTGAATTACATAATTTTACCTATTTCAAATATTTCCATTGACAACCTTTTGAAGATGGAGGCCCACACTGTGTATGAAAAAATTACCCATCAGGTCCCTTTTCATTGCCTCCCATCACTGTAAAACTCTGCTCTCTAGTTATAAAATGATCAACCCCTCCAGAATAAAGTTGTTAGCATTCACTTTATCCACACCTTTCATGATTTTATATAAGGCCACCCATCAGCCTCCCTAAACTAATAGGTCAGAGACTGATGGATTCACCAGGGAGGTGGTAGTATTTGGTCCAACATATCTGTCTCATGCCTCAAGCTCCCCAGAAAGAGTCAACTCACTGCTTATTTTCCCTCACTCATTTTTTTGAATGTACATTTTTTGGAAAGTTTCATAAACACACTTCCACTACTCTTTCAAACATTAGTCTCCAAATCACCGTATCTCACTAATTCAAAATGTTTCTATCTATTTTTACCCCTGGTGCAGTTCCAATTATCTTAAAAGTTTTTGTGCTTCAATATGAATGACCAATGTTCCCACTCATGGACATGGTTTTCTTGATCTATCATTGCAAAAGTTCTCCAATTTTATTTATATCCAGCAATAATAATTAATGATACTTTTGATTTTTTTTAAAAGCAGGTTTTGGTGAATGGCAAATATTGGGCAGGGTTTCTTGAACATTTAACCTTTTCTTCTTTCCAATAGTACCAGGAATTTTTATGCCAAAAGAGAAGTTTGTTCCAAATGGTAGAACAATCTCTCACTTAGACAAAGGTCTGACAACCAAACTTTTTGCATTCCATTCTCCAGAGTGAGAAGCAAACCTTGAATCTCATGTCAACCATCCAACCTCTGCTCAAACCCCTTCCAATGTGTGCACAGAGAAATCCTGCAAAGGGATCCGATCAAATCAATGGAAATAAAACTAAGTTATGCTCTTTCAGATCATCAAATGAGATTTACTTAAAACGTAGCTCACATTAAACAGTGCAGGAAAAAGACATCTATTTTCTTCAGGATAATCTTGCTCATTTATAACTGTAGATAGTTGATGTTATGGTATCCAGTCTCTGACAATTGCTTAATCTTCCAGGATGGTTTGTTGGAACTTATTTTCATTTTGCTAACATTCATTCCATGTTGGTTCAGTCATACAATTCATTAAATGGTTTCTTTCAACCAAGGAGATGAGAGTTGATTTGTGTCCAACTCCCTCGACTCATTGTGATTCTACAACTCTTTAACTTTAGCAAACAAAAATCTCGGTTCAGATCTGATGAAATGTCACTGAAGTGAAACTTTTGTTCTGTTTCTCCCTCATCAGAGACAATCTGACATGTTCTGTATTTTGAGCATCTTTTGATTTCATTTCAAAAATTTCTTCAGGAAAAAAAAATGTCAAAATACTTAACAGTTCAGATAGCATCTGTGGAGTAAAAATTAATTTTTCAGATCAGAAAAAATAGGGAAAAAGAAAACCAAGTGTGTGTTTAAGATTCCCGGTGAAGGCTTCCAGCCGGATTGCTTTCCATGGATACTGAATTCATGTTCTAGTTCCACCTACAGACTCCTTGTTCACCTGCATGTTTTAAGCTGCAAGGGGAGCAAGGCGGAAAACACCAAGAGAATGTTTAGGATTGTGCTCATGTTTTCTTGTGTGGAAGTATTCCTGCTAATATTAATTTTCTTGTTAGCCATTAGAGACAGAAAGTTAGAAATGAGATGCCGAACATGATAGTTCTGGCAGTTATTGGCTACAACCTCTTTACTCCTCTCTTTGCAGATGCTGCCTGACCTACTGAGTGATTCCAACATTTGTTTTTCTTTCAGATTTCCAATGTTCGTTGCTTTATAGAACATAGAAAATTTCAACACAGTGCTGCTCCTTTGGCCCATGATGTTGTGCTGACCTAGACAAATCTACTCAACAAACTAAACCTTCCCTACCTCACACCTATAACACTCCATTATTTTTTTTCCATCCATGTCCCCATCTCAGAATCTTTTAAATGTTCCTATTGTACCAGCCTCCACCACCAATCCTGGCAATGCATTCCAGGCATCCACTACTCTCTATAAAAAAATTACCCCTGGTGTCTCCCCTAAACTTTCCTCCCTTTATTTTGTACAGATGTCCTCTTGTGTTTGCTATGCTTGCCCTGGGGTAAAGGTGCTGGCCATCTATGCCTCTCATAATCTTGTAGCTCTCTTACTCTTCTTCTTTCCAAAGAGAAAAGCCCTAGCTCTGTTAAATTCTCCTCAAAAGACAGACTTTGATTTCACCATAACTGATCTCCAACTCTAAAGCAAACAAAGGTCTTTCTACATTTTAGAATGGCTGCAGTGGCCCATAGTGGGCCCCTTTTTGTATTGGAAGATTTTGAGACTGTGAAGAAGTTCTCCCCTGAACTGATGATGTTTGCAGGCACTTGATAGCTTTCCATTTTTTTTATTTACACCTAAAAAATAAGTCACAAAACCATGCATCCAAATATATGTTTCCAGCTGATGCCATCAGTCAAGTTGAGAGTTTATCACTGCATTTAAGTGATGGTAGTTGTTTCCAAGTTCAAGTTCCACCACTTAGGAATCCGAACCACCATTAACCTCCAGAAAATGATGGTAAATTTCTTTCAACTATTTCGTGTGTTCCATATATTGAAACATAATGTTCTGAGATGATAATGCCTCGTATTATTGTCCTAGAGTTCCAAGTGATTGTCCCATTCCTATTAATATTGGCATGTATGAAGTCAAGCCTAGATTTGCTTACATAAAAATTCATCCATGTTTAGCAGTGTTGTACACCTTATATAGAAGAGATCACTGGGATGGCAACTTTGGGAATAAGTTGTTATAACCTGATGGCTGCTTCTTCTGTCAGAGTTGAGAAAGTCGATGTTGATCTGTTCTCATTCAGGATTCGATTCAGGGCCTGGCCATTAATTAAAAGGAGGAGGACTCATTGGGCCTAGATTCCACAGCTCCAGTTCTAATCTGCTGTCAACTGTGGTTCCAGGTGAACATAGGTACAGCTGACCAAGGTCCTGAATTAGAAGAATGAGAGGTACTGATTTATTGATCCTTGATGAAGGATCTTCTCATTTATTGAGAGGAAGGATGGAATTAATGGGTGGAATTGGTCTTAGATGGAAAGCCAAACTCTTCATTTATACTATATTTTAAAATATGTTAACAGTGAAGTTAGTGTTTAATTTTAATAATTACTTCAAGTTTTAAAGCTAGTATTTTGTGTATCTTTGAAAACAAGAATCAGAAAATATTGATTTTATTTAAGGATTAACTATTTTTTCTTCCATTGGGTCATGAGATGTCAGCACAATTGCCTTTAGAGAGAAAAAATAAGTGTGAGATAAAAGTTACATTTCAATCCACATTTAAATTTTATATTTCAATTTAGAGATATAGCACGGTAACAGGTCCTTCCGGCCCACAAGCCCATTCTGCCCAATTAATCTACAACTCCCATATATTTTGAAATGTGGGAGGGAACTGGGGACATGGGGAAGAACGTATAAACTCCTATAGACAGTACTGGATTTGAACCTGGCTCACTGTTACAGCGTTGCGCTAATCAATATGTTAACTGTGATCTTGAAAACGGCAAAATTATTGGACTCCAGAAGCAAAACCCTGCCAATATAAAAAGACAAAATATTGAATGGTTCAGGCATTGGAAGTAGGAACCAGATTTAACATTTCTAGTCAATGACTATTTTCTACCTTCACACTCGGAAGGTACAATCATCTGATTGCCTTAAATACTTCTAAGGCAGTGCCTTTCATAGAGTGGGTACTCAATATGTTAAAGGTTTTGATTGATCTCTTCTTTGAGCTACTGTCAAAAATGTTAAATCTGCTCTTTTGATCTTTCTTGGAAATTGGTTCAAATGTCAGCTATTGAAGAGCTATTGGTTTTGTCATGAGCAGGGAAAACATTGAGGATTAAGAAAAGAGCTAGGGTATAGGACCAATTAGATTGTTCTTGCAAAAAAAATTGGCATATCCGAATAGCCTTCTTCTATAATGTAACAATTCTTCCCTCAACCACAGATGTACACTTCTCAAGTGGTCCAAAATATAACAGTCTGATAGGTGGTGATGCAAAGATCTGGTCTCGAGGACCAAAGACCAACAAGGTTGTAATCCAAGGTACGACTTTCAAGCATCTGGGGTTTCACCTGCAACCCAGTAAGAAATAGAAGCTATGTCTATTTATTGAAAAAAATGAAACATTGAAGATATGAATTGTGTAAGTGCTTCAAGATCTTGCCCATGTTGTATTTTATAGAAGGGCTGGAGCATTGTAACATTATTATAACTAATTCCTCAATTGTTTTCCCTTGATGTACAAAATACTTTGTTTTTTAGTTTGATTGAAATATTAACACTGGGGCACCTGCAAAACTGAAAATACAAGTTCTCTTTTTAATGATTTCTTTCAGAAAACTAATCTGGGATATGGTCAGAGTATGCGCTTGAGAGCACCAACACTAGACCCAGGGCTACTAATGCTCATTCATATTTCATTCTATGCCTGGGTCCCTTAATCTTAAGGGGAGAAAATAGTCCTCATTGATGTTGTGAGGGAATATATGTGGAATAGATTGACTGGCTCTTCTATTATATTAACAATTACACTGGACAGCACAATTTTTCAAAAGGTTTGCTTCCTGAAGGGGATTATGATAGACAGCTTCAAGATGAACAGAAAGATGATTCCAGATTTTCTGTATCAGATAGGAAGTTGGAATAACATTAACTTTTCTGAATTTAGCCTTTTTAATTGCAAAATATTGTTGACACATTGCATTAGTTCAATTGACTTAAAAATATTTTGCTACTAATATTCATTTGTACTCAGCATCTGATGCCTCTTGTGTCAGTGTCCAACAGTGCTTGATATCGCTTTTCCATGGTCACAATGTTCTGGTGAAACCTTTCACCATGAACGTCAGTGACTAAACCAAGATCAGCAGGGAAGACGTCCGAGCGTGAAGGTAGAAAATGAATTTTCAATGACATGCTGCACTTCATGGTTTTGTCTGCTGAAGTGGACTTAAAACAGGACAGGAAATCATTAAAACAGGTTATATCTGAAATAATTCATACATGATAGGAAGATTTTAAGATGATTTTTGTGATCTGCAGCCTAAAATCCATAAAATACACGTAAAAGTGTTCAGGAAGCAAAATCTTTGTTGTCTCGTGTTATTAATGAACATTCAAATAACTAAAGATTCCAGAAATCTGTAAAAGAATGCTGCAAGATATTCAGCATGTCGCGCAGATCTGTGGAGAGGGAAGTTGACTTAGTGCAGTTGTCTATCTGGATACAAGTAAGTATTGTTATATTAGCTGATATTAAGGGTCATTGATTTGAAATATTCATTATTTCTCTCTCCACAAATGTTTCCCTACATGCTGAAGATTAACAAGAGTTTTCAATTTAATTATTAAAATTCTTAATGTTAGGGTCCAGAGCATTGCTCTGTGGTGGATGCCAGATTCTCAATGATCCACAAATAGAATCCTGACTCATCGATTACATTGTGAAAGGACATAATTTGAGGCAATTACACCTCCATCGCACTTTGCTCAACAACTTACTTGCTGAACTTCAAACAAACGATGCAGTGACAAGAGTATTTATTCATTACTCTTTGCTGTTTGTGGAGCTTTTTGTCTGTCAAATGGAAGATTTTATGCATGTTATAATGGCAACCATACTTGAAAAGTAAGGCACTGAGGTAACGCAAGGTTTTATTTATAGAAATTCACTTTTTTTCTCATTCCAAATAATAATTAGTAAAAATAAGAATTGGACCTCAGTTCCATCTGCCATTTATATTCAGGTTCAAATGATCAGGTCATATCCAGATGAATGTAGGAAACACATTTTATTGTCTATATCAATGGATTCCAGTGGGAATTACACACTAAATATATTGTTTGTTCCATTAATGTATGTTTCTTCATTGTTGCTTCCAACATCTTATCATTGCTATTACTGTTCATTCCTCAATTGCTCAAAGGCACGGTTAGTAGACTTGCTGTGTCACAACTATACTGACCCTGGTTCGAAATTGACCTTGGGTACTGTCTGGGTAAAATTTGCACATTCTCACTGGGACTGGGTGGGTTTCCTTGGGGTGCTCCTGCCTCTTTCCACACCCAAAGATGTGTAGGATTGTAGGTTGAAATTGCCCCTCACATGGAAGTGAGTGGTAGAATCTGGTAGAAATGAATGGGAATAAAGAAAGAATTCAAGGTGGATTAACTTGAGTAGGTAATTGATGGTTAGTGAGGATTCAGTGAGTGAAGGGCTTGCTTCCATACTCTATGGCCCTCAGCGGGGTTTACATATATTGGTTCAGGAGGAAGCCTATACATCTTTAATAATAAGTGCATATTTAAGTAACCCACAAAAAGGTTTTGCAACAGGTTTCCCTTCTTCCTTCTTTCGCTTGCAGGAAGGGAAAAATTATGTCTTTACTCTTATTAGTGTTTGTTGGTCATCAAATTTTTGTAAAATAATTTTTAAAAATCGTGCTTGACAAATCTATTGGAATTCTTTGAGATGGTGACAGGTAAAATAGATGGGGGCGAGCCAGTGGATGTGGTGTACCTGGATTTCCAAAAGGCCTTCGATAAGGTCCCGCATAAACGACTGGCTTCCAAAATCAAGGCTCATGGGATTGGGGGCAAGGTATTGATGTGGATTGAGAACTGGCTGGCAGGTAGAAGACAGAGAGTTGGGATAAATGGCTCGTTTTCTGAGTGGCAGGCGGTGACCAGTGGGGTACCACAGGGATCTGTACTGGGACCCCAGCTGTTCACAATTTACATTAATGATCTGGATGAGGGGATTGGATGTCATATCTCCAAATTTGCAGATGACTAAGCTAGGAGGGGTTGTGTGCATGGAAGAGGGGGTCAGGAAGCTCCAGTGTGATTTGGATAAATTGGGGGACTGGGCAGATACATGGTAAATGCACTACAATGTGGATAAATGTGAGGTTATCCACTTTGGTAATACAAACTGGAGGGCAGATTACTATTTGAATGGCAATAGATTAAGAGATGGGGAAGTGCAGAGAGACCTAGGGGTACTTGTACATCAGTCACTGAAGGCGAGCCTGCAGGTACAGCAGGCGGTTAAAAAGGCAAATGGTATGTTGGCCTTCATATCAAGAGGGTTTGAGTCTAGGAACAAGGATACCTTACTGCAGTTGTACAGGGCCTTGGTGAGACCCCACCTGGAGTATTGTGTGCAGTTTTGGTCACCTTATCTAAGGAAGGATGTTCTTGCAATGGAGGGAGTGCAGAGGCGATTCACCAGGCTGATACCTGAAATGACAGGAATAACTTAGGAGGAAAGATTGCACAAACTGGGATTGTACTCGCTGGAGTTTAGAAGATTGAGAGGGGATCTCATAGAGACCTATAAAATTCTGGCTGGACTGGACAGAATGGATGCAGATGGGATGTTTCCAATGGTGGGAAAATCCAGAACCCGGGTCCATGGTTTGAGGAGAATAGGCAAACCATTTAGGACCGAGATGAGGAGGAATTTCTTTACCCAGAGGGTGATGAATCTGTGGAATTCATTGCCACAGAGGGCAGTAGAGGCACGTTCATTAAATATATTTAAGAGGGAATTAGATCTATTTCTTCAGTATAAGGGTATTAAAGGTTACGGAGAGAAGGCGGGGACGGGGTACTGAACTTTAAGTTCAGCCATGATCTCGTTGAATGGCAGAGCGGGCTCGAAGGGTCGAATGACCTACTCCTGCTCCTATCTTCTACGTTTCTATGTAAAAACCTACACCCACTGCTTTAACATTGATGACGAGCTGTCAGTACATGGAGATATCGGCCCCAAGATAGTTCTTCTCCCAGTTTGTCGAATTTGTACTTCTCTTCTGGGGAACTGTGAGGTGGAGAAGAGCTTTAAGCAGATTAAAATGCCGAATTGTCACACAGCACCGGAGGATGTAAACAGGGATTTGTAAAGGGAGTGAGGGCAAGGGTGGTGAAGATTTAATGATTAGTGCCTTGAAGGTCCAAGGTGAACTGAAATAAGTAATTTAATCTGATACTACTCCCAGGACCACAGTGAAAGTGGACAATACTGAGAAAATATGTACACACACACAATTAAAAATATAATTTCCTAATCCTGTTATCCAGCATCCTTCATTTCTTGCAATGCATAATAAAACTTGCAGTAAAATATTAAATGGCTATTAGAAATGCCTGACTTAAAATGCTTGTGCTGGATTGAAAAATAAGAAAAACAATCTGACTGAAATAGATTACTTCATGTACATACGAGAATAGGAAAGAAAATTAGTGCACATCACCCATGATGTGAAATAATGATGAGTTCAGCTAAGCTGCACATCAGAGAATAAATAAAGACAAATTATTTGAAGAAATTACATACCTTAAATGTAAATAAATGTCACACAATAGTAGGATCTGACCTAATGAACTCTCTCCCGTTTACTTCAACCATTTACCACATTTCCAGGATGGAGAGAATAATTCGTTTCTTCATTTATCTCCTGCATTGAATTCAACCCTCTGTGCAGCTCCCAAAAACCTGAGCTTGACTTTGTTCAAGAAGAATTGCTATTCTATTGCTGTGCGAGGAGAGAGGGCAGTGCACAGCTTTTGATTATTGTCTGAAGTCACAGACAAATTGGTGGAAAAATTCAGTTAAGGAGAAACTAATTTCAATTTAAACAGGAAAATCTGCAGATGCTGGGTTCAAGTGCAATACACAAATGAGTTGGAGAAAATCAGCAGGTCAGCTAGCGTCCACGGGACGTAAAAATGGTGACCAAAGCTTCAGGCTTGGGCCTTCGTCAGGAATAAGCGAAAGACGGGTAGCTGGGGAGTGGGAGGAGGAGTTGAGGGGAAAGAGGAAAGTGAAGGGAGAGGAGCTGATTTCAATTCTCCATTGAGAAAGTGGATGTGAGAGAGTAACTATTGAATGCTCTCGCTCCTTACGTCAACCAAAAAAGTAGGCAAGGATGAGATTGGCTCACTGCAGTGCTCAGAAATATGGTCTTCAGTTCAACTGCAGCAATAAACAAGATGATGTTTTATTAACCAAGAGAGGACAAGGCCATAAAATCAATCAGAATTTCTTAAATCATGTTGTAGAACACACAAAAAAGCATTCATTAGTGTTGGCACTTAAACTGTCAAAACGGTTCTTGACCAGTGGCCTAGTCTGAAAAAAAGATTGCTATGGATTTTGTTAGAGATATTATAGCTTTTATGGATCTTTGAAGCAATTATTAAATCTAGAAGGTGACACCAATTTAATATACGAGCACTTGTACTCTCTGACACTTGTGGTACTCATCTTTGGAAACCTACCATAGGAAATCTACACGACACCTGCAAAGTCCATTTTTCAAGAATGTTCTCTTTGCTTGCACATGAAGAGCCCAGGTTGTGATTTCTTTCCAGAGAGAAAAGAATTAACAATGAATAAACAGATTTTGTTTTCAAATTCACCCCTCCCCTGCCCTCACCGGAGCGGTTTTTAAAATCTAGCACAGATTGCAAGTCCTGGCTGTGGTTTTCAGGGTCTGGAGATCCCGCCATCAGATGAAGTATTCCTTCTTACTTTCATCCACAGAGTCTTGGAAGTTCGGATCGTTCTTCAAAGCAACATCTGCATTCTCAGCAAATTCTGTGCCCTTTGCCTCATTGGTGTGATACGTGCCCTTGTGCCTGTACAGGTAACGGATCAGGACCACGAGGAGACAAGTCACCACAAAGATCACGGCCGCTATGACACCTGTGGGTTACGAAGATAGTTTATTCAAGTCAGATTTCAGATTTATTGTCAGACAATACTTTTCATGTTAGGTGTTATAATGAAATTACAAATTCTATCATATTGCTACTTAACAGGGAAAATAAATATTATTTTTGAGACTCTGTATCACTTGCTCAAATGTAGCAAACCCTGTCACTTCAGCAAGGCTGAAACCAACACTGGATTGTGAGCATACAACCAGACTCTATGCATAAAACTCTTAAATATCTCAATCCTGAACCTCTCTAGAATGCGACTACTACTTTCCACATGAACAGACTCAGGTCAACCACTCCATCCCCAGCCCACACTTACCCAAACACATTGCTCAAGGCAGCACAGTTAGTACCCTGATTTGGGCAACACTGTTACCGTGTCAACAACTGAGACCAGGGCTCAAACCCTGCACTGCCTGTAAGGACTTTGTACTTTCTCCCAAAGTCTGCGTGGGTTTTGTCTGGGCGCTCCTGTTTCATCCCACCCTCTAAAAGCACATGGGGTTTCCAGGCCAATTTGTGTATTTTGGTGGCATCGTTCCGTGAGCGGTCGGGCCTGTTACCCTGCTGTATCTTAAATTTGCAAAGCCCATCATAGCCTCGTGGTTAATAGTACAACGGCAGTAGCCTGGGTTTTGTAAGGGATACTGGAATGGGAGGAGTCAAGCAAGTGCTCATTAGAAATGAAGTATTATGGGTTAACTTAAGGTGAAGGGATGCTGGAATGGGAGGAAGGGTCATAAAGGTAGAATAAAATAAGGATCTTCAAAACAGGATAGCAAGTGGATAGCTTTAGCAAGTCTTGGGGATTGATCAATGAGTAAAGAACAAAGACATGGTATTTCCTGGCTAACAAGTTTGCAGGAAGGCACATAAACTGAGAAGAAGTTAGAATCCACGTGGGCAGAATTACCTAATGCTAAACCAATCCAGGAGGCAGAAGATTGTTAGGGGGAAGGTATCTCTGTACTGAAATGAAATGTATAAAAGTTGGGTCAGCCTCAGTATCTGTGTGTATTCCCAGGGTAAGGGGAAGCCCCCAACTTTGCATTGTTGTAATAGTAGAATAAAAGTTCTTTGTTCTCAGTTTTTGTCTCGAGCAAATTCTGTGAAGGAACTTCTGTTTCTCACAATTGGGGGCTCGTCCGGGATCCCACTCCCTCCACTGACAGAGTGCCCGACGACGAGGGTAGGTGCACCCCGGCTGATTCAGCTGGACTCACGGACGGTGGGTGACTTGTCAGTGGACGAAGCGAGTGATATCCGAGAAGAGGCACTGAGAACAAACGACGGGAGGATGTTAAGGAAGCGCGCTAGGAATAGCTACTGGATCCCGGTAAGAGGAATTTTACTTACCTGTTAGTATGGGAGGTGTGAGTAGCAAGGGAAATAGTCCTAAGGAAGGACGGAACAATCAGATAACTAAGCAAAGTCCGTTAGGATTAATGTTATCTGATTGGGGTGCGGGGAAAACCCGTGGGAAAGACAGACAGACCATGGTCAGGTATTGCTGTCTGGAATGGGTTAAAAAACCCGATAAAAGGGAATTCGGTATATTGGCCAAAGCTCGGATCCGAGGATGACTGGATGTGTCAGGCATTGAACATCTGGCTCTATCAAAATCAAAGAGATAATATTGAGAGCAGAGAATATGCAGCCTGCTGGCTCAGGGGATCGTTTGATCAACTGGTTTTGAATGAAAAGGAATGCAAGGACAAGAAAGATAAGGAACATTTTGTCCCTGAAACACAAGGATGGGATGTGTTATATTCCCTTCCTCCACCTTATCCTCCTCCTATGCCGGCTCCTATCTTTCCCCCCCTCCTATGCTCTATCCTTCTGCACCTTCCCCTCCTCCCCCACAGCTAAAGAAAGGAGAAGAAAGTAGGGGTGGTATGATGACCCTTCACAAAGTACTCGATTACCACCTCTATTGACAAGAGAGAGAGGCGACTTTAATTCAGAGAAGTGTGAGACCCTCCGGGAAGAAAGGGCAGAACCCTTTGATTCATTTCCCAGAGAGCAGGAACCTAGACATTATAAAGGAGAGGATAAGCCAGAAACTAACTGGACGAGACCTTTACGGGAAGTTCCCATGGGAGGGGGGTCTCGGTTTTGTAAATGTGCCCCTGACTAGTCTCGATGTGCGTTATTTTAAGAGAGAATGCCCAATGCAAGCCAGGGAGACGCGACCTTACACACTGATGTGTTGGAATATAGGGGTTAATTAATCATAGAAAATATGTAGAATATATGCTTATGTACTATTCAGTTTGTATACATGAATCCAGTACTATGTAACAATTTAATATTTACCTCATGGTGAAGGGAAAGAGTAATGTAAGTAAGGGGCAGCCACAGTATGTAGCAAAGTTGGCTGATTACAGTAGGTTTAGAATTGCCTGCTCCCAAGATACAAAAGAGAGGATAGGTATGAAACAATTTAGTAGGAAGGTTAAGGCAAAAGGAGGTGTTGATTAGCATAAACAAAAAGAATCCTGACAGAGACTGTCAGAAACAAAGAGAATGGAATCAGTAAGAAGCTAAGACAGAAGGAGGTGTTTAGTAGAACAGAAGAATATGGCCAGATGAGAACAAAGAAATAATTAGAAATATCTGGGGTATGAATTGATTTCTGATCAAAACAACAGGATATTCTGACCTTGAGGATTAAAAAAGATGGGAGCTCTACACCCCAGATAACTGCAGAGCAGGAAATTACTTGTGATAAATCTTATACAAGAAATCTAGCAAAGAAAGCCAACTTTTGTTCTGTATGATAAGGTTGAGCTATATAAACTGTAGAGACTGGACAGTAGAGGTCAGTCTCGGGGAATAGCTCACTGTGCAGGTGACCTATGAACTAATGACTGAACCAGAGCTCTGTTAAGCTTTATTCTTATGCTGTGTAATAAACTGATTCTCCTATCACTTCATTTAACGAACACACTGGACTCAGACGACACCTAGACTAAATTAAGGGTAGGGTAAAGCCAGAGTCCGACAGATGGAAGCAGATTATGGGGGGTCACGGTTCTCAGCCAATACACACCGTGGGGCTGCACGGAGAACCATTGGTAAATTTAAGCATAGAACTCCACAGTGACAAGATGACCTTTTGAGTAGATTCTGGGGCAGCCCGGTCTAGTATTTTACAACCACCCGAGGGTGTTAAGATAGAGGGGACCGTGATGATTTCGGGAGTAGGAGGAAGAGATTTTACGGTCCCTGTATTAAGAGATGTAAGAATACAAATGAGAGAAAAGATAATAACAGAGGATATTTTACTAGTTCCCCAAGCTGGAGTTTGTTTGTTAGGACGAGATTTACAGGACCAATTGGCTATCGGCACCAGACCACAGGAATCAGGTATCAGGGTTCAATTGTATGTATTAAGCGAGGAAGATCGAGAACTAATAAATCCTGGAGTATGGGCAGAAAGAGGCAATAGAGGAGTGTTAGATATTCCTCCCCTGCAAGTTACTTTAAAAGATTCTGAACAAGTAATTAGACGAAAACAGTATCCAATTCCGATGGCTGGCCGAAAGGGGCTGCAGCCAGTAATTGACCAGTTGGTGAAAGATGGTATACTCGAACCTTGTATGTCACCTTTTGATACCCCAATTTTACCTGTCCAAAAACCAGACGGTATCTATCGATTAGTGCAGGACTTGAGGGAGCTGAACAAAATTATTCTCACCCGTCACCCGGTTGTACCTAATCCCTATACAATAATGGATAAAATCGATCCCCATAGTAAATGGTTTAGTGTGATTGATCTCAAAGATGCTTTCTGGACCTGTCCGTTAGCAACAGAGAGCAGAGACATGTTTGCCTTTGAATGGGAAAATCCTTTTACTGGACACAAGAATCAATATCGGTGGACGGTCCTTCCCCAGGGCTTTACAGAATCACCAAATTTATTTGGCCAGGTCTTAGAACAAATACTAGATGAGGCTCCTCGGAGAGAGAATTGTCAGTTGATACAATATGTTGATGATTTGTTAATTACGAGAAAAATTTACAAATTAGCTAAGCAGTTTACTGTTGAACTTTTGAATTTTCTGGAGAATAAGGGTCTCAGGGTGGGCGAATCCAAATTACAATTTGTTCAATCAGAAGTTAAATACTTAGGTCATCTGGTAAGTCAGGGAACTAGGAAAATAAGTCCAGAGAGGATACATGGTATTCTACAGATCCCCCCTCCCAAGAATGCCCAAGAATTTAGGAAATTCCTTGGTTTAGTGGGATACTGTAGAATCTGGATTGAAAATTATTCTAGCCTGGTCAGATTTCTCTATGATAAACTCACGATTCTAGGGGGCGAAGCTGTTGTCTGGACAAAGGAAGAGATTAAAGATTTTAACTTGGTGAAACAGTGCCTTATTAGTGCCCCAGTGTTGGCTTTACCCAACCTAAATAAGCCATTTGACCTATATACCAATGCGAAAGGAGGTGTAGCCACCGGAGTACTAACACAAGAGAGAGTAGGCTGTAGACAGCCAGTTGCTTTTCTGTCAAAAGTTTTAGACCCTGTTTGTCGTGGTTGGCCAGAGTGTGTGCAAGCCATCGCAGCCACTGCTATTTTAGATGAGGAAGGACGAAAGATTATGTTTGGTGCCCCGATGATAGTTCACACCCCTCACACAGTCCGCAATATTCTCTTACAACGTGCTGGAAGGTGGCTCACAGGCTCTAGAATTTTAAAATATGAAGCGATCCTAATGGATAGGGATGATTTGACACTGATTACGAATAAAGAACACAATCCAGCAGCTTTCTTGGTTTCTCCAAATTCTGACAATACCATAAATGAGTTAGAGCATGTATGTTTAGAGGTAATAGATTTACAGACCAAAATTAGAGAGGATTTAAGTGATGAGCCTTTACAGGAGGGTGAAAGGTGGTTTATTGATGGATCTTCTCGTTGCATTGATGGCACTCGCTATAGCGGGTAGAGTGTAGTGGATGGGAAAGAAGGAGTGGTGATTGAAGCCGGTCACCTTCCCAGTCATTGGTCAGCACAATCTTGTGAATTGTATGCCCTCTGTACAGTTCTCCAGGGTCTAGAGAACAAGGTGCGCATGATCTACACAGACTCAGAGTATGCTTTTGGTGTAGTGCACACCTTTGGGGAGATCTGGAAAGAGTGGGGAATGATAACTGGAAAAGGACAAAAGTTGATCCATGAAAACTTAATTGTCCAATCTCTAGATGCTCTTACATTACCTGAGGAAATAGCTGTAGTTCATGTACGGAGCCATCAAAGTGGTGACAGTCCTGAACCACAGGGGAACAGACAGGCAGATGCAGCTGCCAAACAGGCTGCGCTCACGGAGAAAATAGACATGCAGCTGTTACTCCCCACCCCTGGAGTATCCTATTCATTCTTAAACCTGGTGATTGGGTATATGTAAAAGCATGGCAAGATCACCAACTAAAACCTGTCTGGGATGGCCCCTATTGTGTACTTTTGATTACAGACACTGCAGTGCGAACGAAAGAAAAGGGGTGGACTCATATACAACGAATTAAACAAGCTGCTGATCCACGGACTAAAGACATTGATAATCTACCCTCCACCGGGCGTGCTGTCCTTCATCCTTCTGATCTGAAAGTTACACTACGCCGGGAAAAAGTGCTGTAATGTTGTTTTTACCATTTACTGCATTGTTTACTTGTTGGTTCCCCGTTTTTGGAACATCCCTAAATTACTCATGATGTATTAAGTCCTCCTGGAATAGGGGCAGCAGAGGTGACAATTATTTACCTTTAGAATGTAGACAGGGCATAGATATAAAGTATAGTCATAGTGGGGAATGGGTTAATATAGGATCCCAACATGGACCAGGGGAACAGACGTGGGCAGAATTACCTAATGCTAAACCAATCCAGGAGGCAGAAGATTGTTAGGGGGAAGGTATCTCTGTACTGAAATGAAATGTATAAAAGTTGGGTCAGCCTCAGTATCTATGTGTATTCCCAGGGTAAGGGGAAGCCCCCAACTTTGCATTGTTGTAATAGTAGAATAAAAGTTCTTTGTTCTCAGTTTTTGTCTCGAGCAAATTCTGTTTCTCACAGTTTGAATCTGGCGCTGCCTGTAACAAGTTTGTATGTTCTCCTTGTGACCTGTGTGGGTTCCCTCTGGATTCCTCCCAAATTCCAGAGATATACAGGGTGAGCATTAATTGGTCATTAGGTGTATTTGGGTGACGTAGTTCATAGACCGGAAGTGTCTGTTACCATGCTGTACCTCCAAATTAAATAAAATAATGGAGAGTGTCAGTAAATGAACAACTAGTAGGCATGAAAGGAAGATATATGAAGGCAAGAAGATAACAAACAGAAAGTAAATATTTGAAAGGGAAGAGACAAACATAAAATGCAGAGAAAAGTGGATGACAAACAAAAAAAAAGCTAACGTATGAGTGAATTGGGCAGCTTCAAAGAGTTTACCTATAGTTCCTTCTTGTGTCAGATGTGTTAACACTAGTCCAGGCATGGCTAATGCACTCTGACATCTGTCTTGTGTGCTACCAAATCCTGTGGTAGCAGCACTTTGAATCAAGCATTCAATGGCACATTGCATTTTGCCCTTTGTGTGTCTTTACATTTCAAGATTCCTTTTCTTGTCATAAAAATGCAATGTGAATGATAATCTTCAACTTTTCCCTTCCATCAGACAAACAAAGAGTTATCATGAACATTGCCTGGGACCCCTAACAATAAGAGAAAGAGAAGCAATAGAGAGCCCCCTCAGAGACACTGGGTGTCCGTGGAAAACTGGCATCGTTCAGTACCTAGGCTTTTGTGATTCACTGGGTCACAGGAACTGGAGTTGAAGCACACTTCTGGATTGTGACAATTGGCAGCTGCAGCTTCACTGAGTGATATAGGAAGCAGGAACTGGCAGGAAATGGTGGGATGAAGAGGCCTCTGTATGCCCAGACTGGGGATTTATTTTTCTGTGGTTGGATGGACAAGAGCAATGCAAAGTTATTAGACAATGTAGAGAAATGCAAAAAAATCTGCGGATGCTGGGATTCTGAGCAAACACCACGCCAGCTGGAGCAACTGGAAGGGCCAGGCCACATCCATGCTTAGAAATTGTCTGTTCATGTATGATATTAGGACCCTTTATCAAAAGGTCTTGACCTGACACATTGACTCAAACACATCTGCTCATGGATCCTGCCTCTCACTTCTTGGTTTTTGCTCTTTATCAATAAAGGTGATGACTTTTCCGGAGCAATGTTTAAATCAAAATCTACCATAGACAGTAAAATGTTGGTGGACTTTTGAAGGGAGTGAAACACGGAAATCTGCAGACACTGTGATTGTTGTAAAAACACGCAGCAAATGCTTTAGGAACTCAACTGGTCCCACAGCATCCATAGGAGTTAAAGATATGCTACCGACATTTAGAGCCTGAGCCCTTCTTCGATGTATAAACAAAACTGCAGGCAGGTGACACAATTAAAGACTTGGGCAATAAAGGGGGGAGAATGGAAGGGGGAGGAGTACAGAACAAACAAAAGGTGTTCATTAGATACAAGAGGGAAGGTGAGAATTGGTTAGGCTCTGTGAAAGGAGACAGAGGGAAAAGGGAAAAGTGCGAGAGAGAGAGGGACAGAACTAGAGGAAAGGAGACAGGGGTTGAAGATGGGGAGGGGGGGAGGGGAGTTGATGTTAATGCCATCTAGTTGGAGAGTGCCCAGACAGAAATATGAGATGTTGTTCTTCCCATTTCCAAGTGGCCTCAGACCAGCAGCATGAGGCCATGGAGAGACGTCAGCATGGGGATGGACGGAGGAACTGAAATGGATGGCCACTGGGAGCTTCCCTCTATTGAAGCGATTGAGCCCAGGATCTGTCCCTCCCTCTCAAAATCAGACGGGGACCACCTTAATATCAGAATACAGAAGAAACAGATGGAGCCAATTAATAATCAAGCTATTCTACATGCTTGTTATAATCGTGGAGTAAATATTTTAAGCAGTACGTGTAACTGGTCTGGCTGCATTTTATTCATTATTGAATTAAAATCTGTGTTAATATCAGTAAATACACAAACTGATGGAGAAACATTTCAGCTTCTCTCTTCCTTTCCATTTCCACCTGAGATATTTCCGATGTCGGCCAATACGCCACTCCACACCCTTCTTTCCTCCTCCCCCTACCTTTTTATTCAGAAACCTGATGGCTTTCTGCTCAATCCTTGACAAAGCCTCAAGCCCGAAATATTGGTTTTATATTTTTGCTTCCTATGGACACTGCGTTGCTACATTCACAGCCTCAGCTGAATTTCCTGTTTCACTTTGTTTTATTATCACTCTTGTTGACATAACAAGATTAAAAATTCAAAATTCATTTATTGTCATGTAATAATACACAAAATGTAATATTACACAAAATTTCCTTCTGCCTGTCATAAGGCAGACAAAAAGTCACCATTAGTATTTGCTAGTATCCTATACATTCAGAGAGAAAGAGAAGCAAAAGAGAGTTCCTTCAGAGACAATAACTTTCCATGGATTCGCCTCCAGCGCTCTCGCAGCCTCACCAACCCACTTACTCCATCAGCAACTCGAGCTCTAGATCTAAATCTCCAATACGACTGAGGCTGTTCGGGGGCTCTTTTTGTCCTGAGCACCATCACGAATCCCGGTTCCATGAGTTTCTCAACAACAAGTCAATGACCGCCTGCTATCTGTGTGGGTCCTTCAGCCACTGAGCCCCTCGCTGGCCTGCTACCACGGTCACATTTCTGTCATATCACCCCCTCTGCTTCGCCTTCTCAGCAACAGGATGTTTCTCCCCATTTCTGCCACCCTGCACTGGCCTGCTGCTCCCCCAGAATCTGCATCCCTCATGCAGCTGCCAATCATCGGCACAGCCCGCGGATTTTCCTTCAACAGACCATTTAAAGCTTGTACACAGCCGCTGGCAATTGGGCCAGTTGGCTGCACCCTGTGGAGCAGCAGAATGTCTCTGCTCCCCATTCTCCTGGGTCTACACCTCTGGCAGGACCTCATTGCTGGGAGATATTCTTCTTTGTTACATATTTTAGCCCAAGTTACAATTAAGAAGTAAATTTCTCTCAAATTAATGATGTAACAATGTGACCTCAAAGTCACAATTACCCAATTTTTATTACTCAAAAGGAAAATAGAGCATGAAAGTTTTTCATTCATCGCAATTAAACAGCAAGGTCCTGAAAAATTAATGTGGACACAACAAGAACAATTCACTAAGCAACAGGAGAAATCCCACATCAACAGAAGTGAAGCAGTAAATCGAGCCTCTTAAATTTCTTCCTGTCATCTCGGCAATCAATACCTCATTTAACCTGGTGTTGACACAAGGAAATACATTTCTACCTATCTCCATCAACTCTCTTGTCCAGTACTGGTGATAACCCTCTTTTAACCTGGGGAATTCCTCAACTTTCTCTCCAAAACTCCCTCAGAACAAGGTCTGTGACAATCTGGCCATGCCCACGACAGAGAAGGTGTGTGCCAGATGTGAAGGTACCAGTGAAACATTTTGTGGTAGCCCAGATTCTCTGTTGAACTCAGTGAGAGCAAAGTACTGAGAACAGGGCAAAGAGAGTGACGTCGCCAGCAGCAAATGATTTTGAGTTGATGAGAGTCTGCAGGAAGATTGGATTTCCTAATGTGATCAACACTCTAAAGATCTGTATTCTTTGGAGTTGAGAAAGGGTGATCTTATTGAAACGTCCACGATCTTGAGGAGGAAGGTTTTCAGTAGAGGGCAGAATCTCAAAGGAGGGGGTGAAACATGAAAGTCAGCAGATGCTGCGATGGTTACAAAAACACAGAAATGCTGGAGGAGCTCAGCTGATCTCAGTGTCCATGGGAGCTAGAGATAACATAACATAACATAACAATTACAGCACGGACAATTGTTATACCATACTATACTACCTTAAGGAAGGGCTCAGGTCTGAAATGTCAGTAATATATCTTTACCTCCTTTGGATGCTGAGAGACCAGTTGAGTTCCTCCAGCATTTCTGTGTGAGGGGGTATTGTTACAGGATTAGGGAGGTATGTAGGAACATCTCATAGGACTGTGCAGTCAGTTAGCACAATGCTACTACAACAACAATGTCAAGTCCAGTGCTGACTTTCAAGAGTTTTCCAGGTGCTCCGGTTTCCTCCTACTCTCCAAAGACTACGGGGTTCATAGTTTATTTGGTTACATGGGCATATTTCAGCAGGCGCACAGATGGTGGTGAATTCTTTACCTTGGAAGGTTTTGGAGGCAGGATCTTTGGGAATATTTAAAAGGAAGCAGATAAATTATTAAAAGATCTGAGAATTAAATATGGAGCTAGCACAGAATAAAGGTTGAGGACTGAAGCAGATCAGTCATGAAATTTTAAATAGTGGAGCATGCTCTTATTTTCTTATGGTCTTTTATCCCAATCAAATAAGCTATTAAACAGATCAACTAAACAAAGTGGATGACAACAGTGAGAGATCACATCATCGCTGACTGGATATCAGTGTAAATGAAAACTACATGCAAAGACCACTCTGGAGCTTCAATTTACATGGACTTTTGAAAGTGACAAGAAGTATTGAGGAAATAGGGTATTATCCCTGCTATTCAGAATTCAAGTCACCAGCAAAAAAAAATCACGGAAAAGAAATGGGTAAAAAATCCAGAAGTTTAAAATTGATGCATCTCACTGTTAGTTCTCAACTCACGCAACACGCAGTCTCAAACGACCAGAAAACTCGATTAAACTGCCATCTACCAATCCCCAGAGGTGACAGACACCAGGAGTTTTACTGTAGTTACCAAAGTATAAAAGCAGGAAAATGAGCATTTAAGAAGTTCTGGTTTTGCTCAGAATGTTCTGTTCCAGCGACAATTTCAGAAGAGTTTGAAAGCTGCAAAGGGTATTTAACTGCAAGGTTAAATTGGAGAAGAGTTCACCTTCAAGAAATGAGATATGGAGGAAAAAAAATCCAGAGGACTCAAATATTCACGATTAGTTCCGGCCTGAAATTTTGACCATTCTTTTTTTCCCATAGATGCACTTGACCTGTAAGTTGCTCTAGTAGATTGTTTTCTAAAAATGAAGGAGTTCTGCATGGGGTCTACAAGATTATAACAGGTCTAGGGAAGGGAGATGAAGTACAACTGTTCTCTTAGTTGGTGGCACGAAGTCTAGACCACACAAAAGTTAAGATTTTAGACAACAGATGCAAGGGAAATTTAAGAATTTATTTGAAAAGGTATCATTATGTCAGTGAGCGGAAATGAGCTGGAACATGCTCTTGACAGGACTGTGGAAAGCAGACCATCAATTTCAAAAGGAAATAGTGTGGGACACAAGAGACAAACCTGAAGGCTGGTAAGATCAGATGTGGGGGGGACAGGATTGATTTACAGAGATCCAATATGGACTCAGTGGGATTTGTGACCTCTTGTTATGCCCATCTGAGCTTTGTGGGTGGGGAGGGTTTTAGTTGTGAATCCTGTGATAAATTCTCTGGTCTTTAAGATTCTTTGAAACTTAATGTAATATTAACAACTTAGAATTTAACAATATTTAAGGATAAATTCTAATGGTGTGGTGTTTGGAGGGGATAAAGAGATGGAAATTCCTTGTAGGTTGAAACAAAGACCTTGCAATGGTCATTTGACAACTGTGACCACCCCCTCCTCCCTCACCCCCCTTCTGGCTTCACTGTGGAAACATTGCACAGGCAGAAACAATTTGGCTAGAACCACAGGCTTGTAATTCAATTCCAAGGTTCTGTGTGAGGCTTGGCTTGATTACAGGAGCTCACGATGTTTTTGGAGGAAGTTGATTGAAAGTAATCACTCTCAGACTCACTATTCCCAATACATTTGTATCCACCCACAGATCCTTTGGAGCCTGTAATAAGGCTCAGTTAATATGTTTGCTTGATACTTTTCCTGCAGTTTTGCTTCCTTTTGGGTACCCTCACTTTACCATTATGTTTTCTCAACACCCATCACATATTCTTTATAAAACTCAATTTCTTAACCTTATTTTATTCTGTTTATTTCAATAACTTGGTAGATTTGAGTAAAAAAGTTTCCTTAACCTGAAACATGGACTTTGGACCATTAACTAAATAAACTTACACCACAACAATGGTAACTACTATACAATCCTCCTAAACCATCCCTAGCCATGCATTGCAGGCACCACCTTGCCCTGTGCAAAAACCGTGTATCTGACGTCTCCCCTAAACACTCCTCTACCCACCTTAAATAGATGTACTCTGGTACCTGTTATTGTCACGCTGGGAAACAGGTCCTGGCTGTCCATCCTACCTATGCTTCTCATAATCCATGTCTCACATAATTTTATATATCTCTATGAAGTCTCCTTTCATACTTCACTGCTCCATAGGAAAAACTCCTAGTTCGTTCAACCTTGCTTCATAAAACAAGTTCTCCAACCCAAGTAAATCTCCAGGAAAATCACCTCTGCATCCTGTTACAGCATCTACATGCTTCCTGTAATTAGGTGACAAGAACTGAATGCAATACTCCAAGTGTGACCAGAGCTGCAATATTACCTCATGTTACAATCATCCTGTTTTATTCCACCCTCATTCCCATCAACTCTGCCTACATTTTACTGCTCAGGAAACCCATGTGGTCAGTGGGAGAGGGTGCAATCTCCACACAGACAATGCGGGATCAAACCAGAGTTACTGGATCCGTGAGTTGCCGGAACTTTGCTACTGGAACACCCACAAATGGCAATATTAAAGGGCAGTGAAGAGTTAACCACATTGTTGCAGGTCACAGAGAGGTTGGGTAATGGCAGTTCAGATTTCCTTTCAAAATAAATACAATAGATCTTAATAAAACTGCCTAGTCTTTTCGGAGTCAGACCTTTTATTCAAAATAAATTTTAATTAAATTTCAGTTCTCTTGTATGGGATTTGAACTTGTTTCTCCAATCATTAGCTCAGGATTCTGGATAACTAATTTATTAACTGTGCCTCTTGCCCGCCAACAAAAGATTCTTTCAGAAGTCACAACTATGGCACATGAGCAATTGAAGGATGCAAAAGAAGACCAAAGTTGAGACAAAACACTGGAAAATTGACATAATTCTTTCATTTGAAGATCAATGCTTCTGTGAACAGATTTGACATTGTGAGAGAAATAGGACACAATTTCCAACAGTTTTAATTTCCGCTCATGAAATCAATGTCACAGGGGGAAGTGCAATATTAAATGGGATGCAATATAGTGAAAGAAAATTTAGTCACAAAAATGTTCTGTTTCAAAAACAATTTCAGCCAAATGGTTGAGAATTCCATTTCTAACTATCGTATTTCACAGCATAAAGGACTAACTGGCATATAACACTTCCCCTCCCCACCCCCAGTCCCCCAACCCCAAACCCCACCCCCCTCATTTTTAGCATGAAATGATCAGGAAAAAGATAGTTTTAGTGTATTTATAGGTAAAACTTGGGCAGAACATGCATCTAGGACATTGATAAAACTTGTTTTAATTAACAAGAGAAACCCTTTAATAAGAGACCATTAAAACCAGTAATGATCATAAACAAAAATAGAATAAAACATCAACATTCTGTAACAAAGACTTTAATCATCTTCACTGCCTGAACATTCATCAGGTGTCATCACGGTCAAAGCCCAAAAGCTCAGCGTCACTCCAGCTGGTATCACCGTTTTCAAATAATGCATCGTCCTCAGTGCCGTCAAGGCCATTACCACACTTCTTAAAAGCCTTAACAATAACTCCAGCGCTGACAGTATAATGGTGGGGTGTTTCATTTTTCTTGCTCATGTTAATGCACAATCCTTTTCTCCCATCGTGCTGTTTTTAAATGGCTTGTTTATACACACAACTAAAGGCTGCAATTAGCTTGTCAGACCACCAAGAATAACAGACATCTGTTTGCGAAAGTGGGAGGAAACCGGAGCCCCTGGGGAAAACCCATGCAGACATGGGGAGAATATACAAACTTCTTACAGACAGGATGGGATTCGAACCCTGGACCCGATTTCTGGTGCTGGAGCAGCGTTGGGCCTACTGCGATGCTAATAATGCTGCCTTTACTCTGGACCAACTGATCTCTCTCTGTAACCCTTCACTCTGTCCTGTAACTTATTCTTTGTACTATGTATGAGATGTCTACTGATCTGCTCCCAATACAATCTCTATCACTGCATCTCGATACACTTGACAATAAATTTGAACTTGAAATCATATTTTAGAATCAGGCTGTGATACACGCATTTCATTCACTCTTTTCCTTCAAACATTGTAATTGTCACCGCCTCCCCTTGTATATTATTCTAGATAATCAACACCCTCTTCACAAAGCCCACGGAACTCCTTTCAATTTCTCCTCTCTCGCCTTCAAACTGTGATCCCTTGTTCTGGACCCACCTGCTCCTTGAAAAGAAAATGTAACAATCTCCACCACTCATAATTTAATAAAGGTCATCGCTCAGAACATCACCGGCAGCAGATTAAAGATTTTATCAACACTACAAAATACCATCAGCGAGAAAAATCAATGGCCCCTATTGAAAATGTATTTACCATGGAACTAAAGATGGTAACAATCATTTTAGGATTGTGTTGATTCGTTATGGAAATTCAATGAGACATCAATTTTCAGTTTTGGAGAATTGCAGGGAAAATTGTTATGTCGTCCAAATGTTGGAGCGTCCCCTAAATGCTCAGCAACAGATAGAGAATAAAAAGAATCAAATATGCAGATGGAAGAAATCGGAGTTAAAGACTGCCGCAGATACAGCAGCAACAAAGTTGACGATTTTTCATTTAAACTCCGATTATCGATCTGCAATGTCAAGTCTGTTATAATTATGTTTATCATTATACTGGCGGAGTACCACTTTAAGAACTGCTAAGTTAAACAACTGCTCTCTGGTTGGAGTGGAGCTTGTTGGAACCAGTAGCAGGTCTATAGTGTAAACATAGATAAGAGGAATGATATCTCGCAGGGTTCTTGGTTTAATAAAACTATTTGTTCATCTATTTCTGGTCATTCTCCAAGAGCTTAGAAAGTGTTGCTGATCTATGGCACCAAAACATTCTGTCCTGATAACAACAGAAATGGGAGCCAGCCAAATGCCACTTTCAAGCAATATTGCAATGACTCTCACCTCTGTTAATATGCAGAAACCCATCGATCTGGGCTCTGAATGAACGCATGACCCAGCCTCGACAGCCCTCCAGCATAGAGAGGTTGGCAGGTTTGCCACTCGCCAAATGAAGATAGTTTCTCTTCCCCTCAATTTTAAATCATCTACCTATTATCCACAAATTGCGGATCTTGTTCATGACCTGTCAGTCAGAGCCAAAATTCTCTTTGCAGCAAGCCAGTCAGGTCTTGTCAGGACTTTGCAAATGTCTGTATGATAGAACACTACAGCACAGTACAGGATCTTTGACCCTCAATGTCGTGCCAACCTATATATTCCTACCAAAAAAAAACAAATCCTTCCTACTTCATAGCCCTCTATTTTTCTTCCATCCTTGTGCTTCTCCAAGAGTTTCCTAAATGCCCCGATTTAGGAATTCAGCCTCCACCATGATCCCTGGCAATGTATTCCAGACCCCCACAACTCTCTGTGTGAAAAACCTACCCCTGATGTCTCCCCGAAACTTTCCTCCCTTCATTTTGTACAGATGTCCTCTGGTGTTTTGCTACTACTGACAGGAAAAAGGCGCCGGCTGCTTATCTTACCCTATGCCTCTCATTCTTCTGAGCAATAGAGAATACAGACCCAGCCTATTTAATCTACCTTCCCAGCCTTGCCACAATATAGCAGGTTCTCCAACAGTGAAACAAGGGTGATGAATCTTTGCTGCACTCCCTCTTTGGCAGGTACATTCTTTCTTAGGTAATGAGGTTAAAATTGCAGTCAAATCTCCAGGTGCAGTCTCACCCAACGACAGTAAGATTTTCTTAATTCAGTTATCAATCCTCATTATAACACAACATGCCCTTTCAATTGCCTCCTTTATTTTTTTGTTGTTTACAACATGGTAGAATCATGTTCTGGCCTTTGAGATCTGTACCACCCAATTACACCCAATTAATCTACAGCCCTGAAGATTTTGAAAGGTGGAGAGGAAACCAGAGCACCAAGGAAAGGCCACACAGGGCACGGGGAGAACATGCAAATTCCTTACAGTTAGTGCCAGATTTGAGTGCTGAATAAGTAGCATTGGTGCTAAACCACGATGCAAATCACACCACTCAGAGTTGGCCTTCAGTGACATGTTGGCCTTCACTAATATGTATACAAGCACACCTACATCATTTTGAAAATCAATATTACCCAATCTCTCACCACTTTATAAATGCTCTGCTTATCTGGTACATTTGAAGTAGGTGACATAAATTTTTTTTCCATGTTACATTCTACCATCTTCCTCTACACTTATAATCCCACTTGGTCTAATGTCTTCAACAGATTTAGAATTATGATGCTTTTATAATTTTGTTGGAGACTGGTACGATACTGACTGAAGAGATGTCAGGTATTGGATCTGGGATGTGGGTGAGTGCCGAGGGCTCTGAAGGCTCCCTGATTGTGGCAAGGTTTGGCTATGGAGCTGGGTTGCCGATGGTTTGGACTGAAGTCTGTGTGGCTGGGGAGGATGTGGGAGTACCAATGAAAACGTTGAGTCGGGGAATTTGCTTTTGCACCTCATTCTCTGACTGGAAGGAGTGCTGGGCAATTTCGGCTGATGGCAAATCTTTGCCCTCCAGCAGACTAAAGTAAATTTCATGTAATACATGTATGAAATCTTTTATTGAAATTATGAAAACCAAAAATCTCTGAAAACTGAGCATTTTTTCCACGGATGCTGTCTGCACAACAAACTTCGCTTTTGGCACCAAACGTGACCCGACGCGACCCACTCTCAACTCATACTTGAATACCCTATGTTGGTCCATGTTGGTAATTAGTGGAGCCCTAGGGAATCCTTACTTTATAGGTGCCAGTGGAAAAAAAGAGTCCAGCACCCTTCGATTTGCCGTACTTACCATATAACCACTTACAGCACAGAACAGGCCAATCGGCCCTACTAGTCCAGGCCGTAACAAATCCCCACCCTCCTAGTGCCACTGACCAGCACCTGGTCCATACCCCTCCAGTCCTCTCCATGTAACTATCCAGTCTTTCCTTAAATGTAACCAATGATCCCACCTCAACCACGTCTGGCGGAAGCTCATTCCACATCCCCACCACCCTTTGCGTAAAGAAATTTCCCCTCATGTTCCCCTTATAATTTTCCCCCTTCAATCTTAAACCATGCCCTCTAGTTTGAATCTCCCCCACTCTTAATTGAAAAAGCCTATCCACGTTTACTCTGTCTGTCCCTTTTAAAATCTTAAACACTTTTATCATAGATGGCTCAGTGACAGATGCCCCCTCAATCCGACATTGCCACATGGTCCACAAAGCATTCGTTCCTATATCAGCCACTCACAAGCTACCCACCTACACACTCTGTCAGGCACATCCTGTCCCATTTATGGCTATAATTGATGTCAGGCCCCCTCAGGTGAATTCAGTTCGCAAAGTATACTCCAAGAAATTTAACATAACTTCCATTCTTTACTCATCTGTCCCTCTAGAGGAGTGGTTTTCAAACTGCCCTCTTAACTCACATACCACCTTAAGCAATCCCTCTGTGATTGGCAAGAGATTGCTTAAGGTGGTATGTGAATAGGAAGGGAAAGTTGTTACTGAAATATTTTGCTCGAGAAAAATTGTTATTGGCATAGAGTTCCTTTGGAGTTCTGAAACCGTGCACAGGACGAGTCAATGAGGGATGATTAAAACAGTGGTTTTCAACCCTTTTCTTCCCACCCACATCCAACTTTAAGCAATCCCTTACTAATCACAGAACACTTATGGCATAGGGAATAGCAGGTGGAATGTGAGTTTAGGGGGGCATTTTAAAAACCACTGCTCGAGAGCAACCATTCTCAACTTTGGCCCTACAGCTCCCCTGGGGCCCACAGCATATGTAAGCAAAAGTCTTGTTTTCTTTTCATCTCACATAACATTTTTTAAATGATTTTTATGCAGTCAATAGGAAAGAAGCATGGAATAAACCAAAACCTGACTGCTTCACAGGGAATGGGCCAGATAAACTTTGAACAGAGTTCTAGAGGGGCCATACCAGGTTGAAAATGGCTGCTCTAGAGTTTGGGTGGAAGATGTCAAATCACTATTGGATCTTCCCATTACAACACAGCATCCACTCTTCAAACAAAACTCTCCTCTCACCAGCTGAACAAAGATAAAAAAAAAGGAGCCAGGGATTTTCAGCTCTTGTGCCACGTAGAAAGGATGCAGTTGGATGGGAGCACAAGGTTGCAATGCAGTTTCTGCTTTGGTCTCTGATTTACAAAGCAAGAATTACCTCATCTGAACTTCCTGCCAACTAGATGACAGCTGTTCAGCTTTAACTCAAGTGGAACATTTCAGTTCTGAAGAGACAATGGGTTGCTTTCTTTAGACTGAAGCGAGCTGAATAGGGATCTGATGGAGGTGCACAAAGTCATGAGAGGCATGGTCAGGGTATGTGGCAAGAGGCATTCTAGATCAGAGAGGTCTAATATTAGAGGTTTAGGGAGTATGTACTGAGGGGTTGGGTACTCTTCAGCATTTATATATCTCGACCAGTAGAAGCAAGATGGCCAAGGAGAACAAGGCTAAGTACCATTTGCAGGTAAATTGGATTAATATAGATAGGTACTGATCGTGTTATATGGCGAGCTCTCCACTGGCCACCGTGACAGAGGTGCACCAAAGAAAAGGTACAAGGACTGCCTAAAGAAATCTCTTGGTGCCTGCCACATTGACCACCGCCAGTGGGCTGATAACGCCTCAAACCGTGCATCTTGGCGCCTCACAGTTTGGCGGGCAGCAACCCCCTTTGAAGAAGACCGCAGAGCCCACCTCACTGACAAAAGGCAAAGGAGGAAAAACCCAACACCCAACCCCAACCCACCAATTTTCCCCTGCAACCGCTGCAACCGTGTCTGCCTGTCCCGCATCGGACTTGTCAGCCACAAACGAGCCTGCAGCTGACGTGGACTTTTTACCCCCTCCATAAATCTTCGTCCGCGAAGCCAAGCCAAAGATACATGCAAAATTGTCAAATATTGTAGACCAATTTTTAGAGTAAAATTTAGGGGGTTGACTATTACATGCATACTACTTTTGACCGTGGTAAGTATCTGTCCCATTCGGGATGTTGGGAGTGTGGATGGGCAGGGAGGCAGGTGGCTGGGTCACATTTGTGGTGTTGGGAGCTTAGATGGGTGGGCAGTCAGGACCAAGTCTGTGTTCAGAACATCTGGAGCTCAGATGGAGGGCAGCCTTGGCACTGGGAGCTTGGATGAGTGGGTGATTAGGGCCTAGGTGAGACTGTAGTGGGAATGTTGGGAACTCTGGTCGGCATGCAGCCAGGGCCTAGGTGACAGTCCACAATCGGGACGTTGGGAACTCCGGTGGCTGAGCAGCTGGGGTCTAGGCGATAGATGGTGTCACTGCGTCAGAGCCAGGCCCAAAAATGCCGGAGGGGGGTTCATCTTTTACACGCAATATATGGAAAATGCCAGATTTTTAGAGGGTTCAACTTTTACATGGTATCAACTATTCCATCAAGTACTATGTTTGGTATTTGTTGGTTTTTCAGCACATTTCAATACTTCATTACTATGTTCTTTCTCTAGTTCAGTCTTTCTGTGAACACATTAATACCTTTCATCCCTTTATCATATTTCTTTTGTGCTTTGGATGTAAAGATGAGGCTGTTCAGTACAAGAACAATTTTCCTGTCTAAAATGTAATCACAGATCAATACTAGAGTTGCTGTTTCTTTAGTTCATGTGTACGTGGAGTTATTCGCACATCTTCCTTCTCAAGTTTTTAGATTGCAAGAGACTATGCTTCTTTAAGTTCAAGTTCTCCAGTGCAAAATCCCTCATGGACTCGAGTATGAATTGAAATAATGATCATTAATACTCCAGGTGATAAAATCCCAATTCTCAGCAATGCTTGTTGAAGCAAGATGAAAACTACGAGTCATGCCTTCACTCACTAGAACCCTAATGATTATACCTGGAGGAATTCTTCATCAATATATTGGTTGAGGTATTCTGCATCTGCACTCAAAAGGGTATGGATGAAATTCAGCCAGAATCCATGGAGAGGAGATGAAAGTTGCTCAACAAGAAAGTTTCAGATGCTGGGGTCACATGCTTCTTGGTTGAAGTACGCACAGAGATCAATACGGCAGAAGGGGTTGGCATTGAAATGTGTGTGGAACTTTGTGGAGGGATGGGTGAAGGGAGAGTCGAAGAGGTAGGCATGGAAACTCTTCCCCTATCCCTGTCTCCTATCTTACAGCGTCTTTCCTTTCCTTCTCCTGTCAGAGAGCTACACTCTCCACCCATTACTTCTCAGTTTTTTTTTCTCTTCCACCCTGTTACCTGAATCCACCTTATGGCCCTGCAATGCGTGTCGAAAGTACCAAAGACTTGTTGATCCAAACCAAGGTTTTTATTAACTAAAAGACTGGAGCATATCACAAGTAGGTCGACCAGTCCAGAATGACCTGGTCTGGCTCGGAGCAATCCTTTAAGACCTGCCAGTGGGTATGGCTACACTCTCAGCCAATCACAGTCATCCTACACGACCATCCTACATATACACATTGGTGATAGAACCTGTACTATCACAGGCCCCTTCCCTGTTAGCCTGTGCTCCAACCCCCTGCCCATGCCTCTCTTCTCTCCTCTTATCCTCCCTCCACCTTTCTCGACAGGGACCTGTCTGTTCTTACTTCTACCTGATGAAAGACCTGTGATAGGACAGATTCTATCACCAGTGTGTCTATCTACAGATGGTCGTGTAGGATGACCATGATTGGCTGAGAGTGTAGCCACATCTACTGGCAGGTCTAAAAGGATTGCTCCTACCCAGACCAGGTCATTCTGGACTGGTCGACCTGCTTGTGATATGCTCCAGTCTTTAGTCAATAAAAGCCTCGGTTCGGATCAACAAGCCTTTGGTTCTTTCGACGCGCTCTACAAGGCCCAGGCCCAAAACCTTACTTCCCATGGATGCTGCATGACCTGCTGAGTTTCTCCAGCACATTTGTGTACTGCACAAGAGTAGATGAAAGGAAGCTTTGGTAGACCTGCTAGTCTTTGCATGAGCATGTTATCCAGAGAATGTGATATGTTTGTTCAGCCTGCCACTTGGCATGTGAATCTAGTTGATGTGCTACAGGAAATCAGATTCATGCTTCCAAAAGGTTTGGGATGGCTCAACTAGGACCTATTTGAATTTATTGGTTTCTTTGTTCATTTGTTGCTCAACACCTAATCCAAGGCTTCTCTTTGCATTATATTAGTCAATCCCAGTACAACATCACTATGGTTTGGAGTCAATTGTTAAATGCCATGCTACCACCGTAAACAAATGGAATTCTTTGCTCTAACTATGAGGACCACTTCCTGGTCACTTAGCTTTCAAGACCAGTGAATTTCTTACCTCCAATGACGGCAGAATCCATTTTACCATCATGACTCAGAGCAGTGTTTCCAGGCGGAGAGCTTTCTGCAATAAAACAGAGCATTTTGTGACCAATAAACTTTCATTTAACAGAGACATGACAACTTGAATTCCAATGATCTGATACCGTTGGAATAGCAGTTAGCGCAATGCCTTGACAGCGCCAGCGATCAGAAGCAGAGTTCGAATCCTGCACTGTCTTTAAGGAGTGTGTATGTTTTCCCCGTGTCTGCGTGGGTTTTCCCTGGGAGCTCCAGTTTCCTCCCACAGTTCAAAACATCCTGGAGGTGTAGGTTAATTGGGTATAAATTTGGCCGCACAGACTTGTGGGCTGAAATGGCCTGATCTATGTATCTAAAATTAATTTTTTTTTAAATTAGATAATTTAAGAGATTCCCTCAAACCCTAAGAGAGGTTAGTGCAGATATTGTGGGGGGCCTAGCAGAGTTATTTAAAAGGTCCTCGGCCATAGATGAGCACCAGATGATTGGAGAACAGCTAATGTTCTGTTGTTTAAGAATAATATGGGGAATTATAGCCTGGTGAGCCTGACTTCAGTGGTAGGTAAACTACTGGAAGGTATTCTAAAAGACCAAATATACTGTGGATAGCATGTAGAAAATCCTTGAACTTGGACTTGCATTTCATTTCTCAGTCAGAATGATATGGGTTCAAGTCTCACCTTAGGATGCAAGGAAACATCCATATAGGCTTTCCAATAAAGTTTTCAGGGTACCTCATTGAAGAGGGAAACCTTTCCATTTAATCTGAGACACAATTTCATTGAGAATATTTTTGTTCTTGCCAATATCCTGTCTCCTGAAACAATACTTTGCAAAAAAAAAATTAGTCTGGTTGTTCATTCATTTTTCCATCTGGATAAATTAGAATAGGCAAGACCATTATAAAACTATACAAAAGGAAAGGAAAGAGGTGCAAATGTTTAGAGAAGGAATTCCTGAGCACAAAACCTAGGCTGCCTGCAAGAGTAAAATTAAAAAAAGAGATCAATACAGAAAAAAAATATTTTCCAAACTTGAATCCCTGGACTGTAGAAGAATGATGGGAGATTTAATAGAGGTATACAAAATTATGATAGGTACAGAGTAAATGCAAGAAGGCTTTTTTAACTGAGGGTGAGTGAGATACAAACCCAAGGATATGGGTGAAGTGTGAAAGGGGAAAAGGTTTAAGGGGAACTTCTTCACACCGAGAGTGGTGGGAGTGTGGAATGAGCTACTCTCTGAAGTGGTGAATGTGGGTTCAATTTTAATATTAAGAAAATCTGGACAGGTACGTGGATGGGAGGGGTACGGAGGGATTAAGGACTGGGTGCAAAGCAGAATAATAGTTTAGCACAGACCAGAAGGGCCAAAGGGCCTGTTTCTCCACTGTAATGATCTATGGTTCTATTTAAAAGTTAGGAAAGAAGTCAGTGATAAGTGGAAAGTTAAGAGAGCAAACTGTGAGCAATATTTTGGGTAGAAAAAAATAAATATACATTAATCTGCATTATCTCTTTAGGAACACGCGAAAATGTAAGCGAAGCTACTAAATATCCTTTGTTAGGTGTCTTTGTCCACAGATAATATTGCACTGAGATAAAAAATACAATACTTCAAAAAGTGTCAACGATAAATATAATTATAAACACGTCATTTGCAGACACGTTGAAGGGTGTCAGGATGTTAGAGGCTCATTTCAACAAATGAAGGATCATAGAAAATCACTCATTGTTGTGTCAGGAGAATAAACCTGTTTACACATTAGTCTAATATCTGGAGAGCAGTTCAGAAACAGTAAAATAGGAGTGAACTATTAAGCTTTTTAAGATTGTTCTTTCATTCAATATCTTCAGGGCTAATCTTTGAAATCTCTTTCATATTCTGAAGCGCTTTTGCATAACTGCTAAATGGACAGTCTCATAACTTCTTTCCTTCATAAATGTATGAAGTGAAATGACCTCTGAAGCCTCCTGTGGTAGAGAATGCCACTCGTTCACTACTCACCAAAGGAATTTCTCAACCTGGTTTGAGGGCCTCTTCACCAGAGAAAACCTCTTCCCCTTGTATCAAGACTGAGGGGGGAGGGAGAAAAAGTCACTGTAAATGTGTGGAAAAGAAAAAGTGTATATCATGGCTATTGTGATTTATGGTGTGAAAAATAAAAAATTAAAAAAAAAAAAAAAAAAAAGACTGTTGAACGCAGTCAAAATTTATTTGTCATTCAGGTTCTTCTTAGGACAGTTCAATTATCCCTGGAAGCAGCCTGGTGAACTCTTGCTGCACTCCCTCTGTGACTATATCTTGGGTCAGGAAAAACCAAACTAAAGCAGGTGGGGTCTCATCCAATCTCTATGCAACATGTGCAGGGGAAATTAAAACCAACACCACGGAAGCAGAGGCAGCGATCACTTCAAAGGTCAAGTTTGTTGTCTGAGGTACAGAACATGCAGTTTTGGTAAAATTCCCCTGAAGACACTAGGTGAGGATTATACATCACGTGCATCCATCCTGATGCTTGTTGTCATTTGGCTAGGTCATTCATTTTTCCTGAATCCAGACAACCCCATATTTTTTCATCTAATGTTACAAGAATAAACAGTCATCAGGACAGGTAGGTTTCAATTAATCAGGAGGCTGGGACTTTTCTCCCCAGAATATGCAGGAGACCTTAGAGAACTTTTTTTTTTAATCATAGTGTTAGAGAACAGAAAATAGTCATCATCTTTTCCCTCGGCTAGGGGAATTTAAGGCTGGAGGGCATAAATTTAAGGAGTGAGGGGAAAGATGTAAAAAGAAACCGGAGGGTCCATGGTTCAAAATGCAGGGGAAATGGAGGGGTGTTGGAGCATGGAGTGGGGGGAGGGATTATAGGCTAATTGGGTGGAAATGGGCAGCATGAATTTGTGGGCCAGAAGGGCCTATTACCATGCTGTGTGTTTCGATTTAAAATTTAACTTCTTCACATAGGAGAGTGATAGGGTTTAAGGAACAACTGGCCAAAGTGATGGCCATGAAGACAATTGTAACTTTTAAAAATACATTAAAGGCAGGAACACAAGAAGAAAACAATTAGAACATAAGAAATAGGAGCAGGAGTCCACTCGTGCAGATGACATTAAGTTTGGAATCATTGTGCACAGCAAAGATTTGTTTTAAGTGCTTGCAGAGGGATCTGGACCAGCTGGGAAAATGGCCTGAACAATGGCAGATGGAATTTAATGCAGACAAGTGTGAGGTGTTGCATTTTGGAAGGACCAACCAAGAAAGGACATGCACGGTAAATGGTCGGGCCCTGACAGAGGGATTTGGGAATATAGATACACAATTCCCTGTAAGTGGTGTCACAGGTGAATAGGGTTGTAAAGAGACCTTTTGGCATATTGGCCTTCAAAAATCAAATTACTGAGTACTGGAGTTGAGATGTTATGTTGAAGTTGTACAAATCATTGTTGAGGCCAAATTTGGAGGATTGTGTGCAGTTTTGGTCACCTAATGATAGAAAATATATCAATAAGATTGAAAGAGTGCAGAGAAGATTTATTAGGAGGTTGCCTGGACTTCAGGAATTTAATTACAGGGAAAGGTTTGAACTTTATTCCCTGGAGCGTAGAACAATGAGGGGAGATCTCATTGAAGTCTTTATAATTGTGAGGGGGATAGACAATAAATATAGGTAGGCTTTTTCCACTGAAGATAGGTGAGATACAAACCAGAGAAGATGGGTAAAGGGTGAAAGAGGTAAAGTTTAGAGGGAACATGAGGGGGAATTTCTTCACACAGTGGGAGTGTGAAATGAGTTGCCAGCTGAGATGGTGAATGTGGGTTCAATTTTAACATTTAAAAAGATTTTGGACAAATACATGGATGGGAGAGGTATTCAGGACAAAGGACTGTGTGCAAGTAAGTGGGACGAGGCAAAATAAATGGTTCTGCACAGACTAGAAGAGCCAAAGGGGACTGTTTCTGTGCTGCAATTTCTATGGTTCCAGGAGTAGGCCATCTGGCCTGTCGAGCCTGCTCCGCCATTCAATGAGATCATGGCTGATCTGATAATAGATTCATATCCACCTACCTGCCTTTTCCCCATATCCCTTAATTTCCTTACTGTGTAAAAATCTATCCAACCCCATCTTAAATATTTTCACTGAGGTCACCTACTGCTTCAATGGGCTGTGAATTCCATAGATTCACTACCCTAGAGGACATGCAGTTCCTTCTCATTTCCATCCTAAATCTACTACCAACGATCTTGTGGCTATGTGCCCTAGTCTAGTTTCCCCACCATTGGGAACAACTTACCCAACTCTATCTTATCTATGCCTTTCACAGTTTTATACATTTCTATATGATCCCCTCTCATTCTTCTAAATTCCAGCGAGTACAATCCAAGACGACTCAATCTCTCCTCATAGGCTAACCCCTTCATTGCTAGAATTGGTGAACCTCCTCTGCACCATGTCCAAAATGAGTATATATTTCCTCAAGTAAGGAGACTAGAATTCCATGCAGTCCTCCAGATGTGACCTCACCAATACCTTGTACAAATGCAGCATAACTTCCCTGCTCTTAAATTCAATCTCTTTGGCAATGAAGGCCAACATTCCACTTGCCTTCATGATAGCCCACTGCTCCTGTATACCAATCTTTAGTGATTCATGCACAAGCATTCCCAAGTCCTTCTGAACGGCAGCATACTGCAATTACTTGCCATTTAAATAAATATACTGATCTTCTATTTTTCTTTCCAAAGTGAATAGTCTCACATTTACCAACATTGTACTCCATCTTCCAGATCCTTGCGTACTCACTCAACCTATTTATCTCTCTTCAGACTCTCCCCATCTTCTGCAAAATTTGAAGGGTCAAATGCAGGCAAATGAACTCAGTTTGGTCAGCATGGACATGTTGGGGTGAAGGTCTGTTTCCATGCTATGGAACTCTGTGACTAAGATGAGACAGTCTTGTAAGATCGCTGAAATTTCCCAAGTGATGACAGAATAGGATACGCCTCTGTAAAAATGTTGTTCTCCCTGGCCAAAGCAGAGAGGAGATTGAAGAACCTTTCCCACAAGTAGAATACTCAGCTTAATGACATACAGGTTTGAATTTAGAAATGGAGGAGTATTGTTACAATTGGGTAGGAGGTTGGAAAGGCAACACCTGGATTATGACTCACAGCTTTGTTCCCCTCAGTGCAGTATTAATTTTTTTAAATGTAGACATGCAGCATGGTAACAGGTATTCTGGCCCACGAGCCTGTGCCGCCCAATTACACTCAATTGAACTACAACCCCCGTACGTTTGAAGGGTGGGAGGAAACTGGAGCCTCTGGAGAAAACCCTCGCAGACACAGGAAGAACAAACATAACAGACAGTGTTTGATTCGAACCTGGGTGTAATAACGTTGCACAAACCATGACACTAACTGAAGCCATCAGAGGCGACCCAAAGGAGATTCACCAAGTAAATTTCAGGGAAGGAGAAGACTATTCTATCAAGAATGGCCAAACTGATCATGTGACTATTCTTTGGAAGTCCAAAGAATCAGGAGGGGGAATGATATTATTGAACGTACATTCTTCTAAAGGATCAGAACAAAAGAGATGTTAAGATGTTTTCAATAATAGGCAAGTCCCAAATGAAGGGGCAATATTTCAAAATGAGGGGCTGGTCATTTAAAATGTAGAAATATGTTTTCAGGAGATAATGTAGATGGAAGGGTGGGTGAATGAGTTTGCAGATAATACAAATATTGGTGAAGTTATGGACAGGGTTGAAGGGAATCAAGAGTCAGGATATAGATCAGTTAGAGATAGGGAGAAAGAAATGACTGATTTGTTTAATCCAGATGATTGTCTGGGGCCTGGGTGTCATGGTTTGAGTAGTAGCGAGTCAATGACCTGGGATTAAATCTGCTGCTCTCTGTAAGGGGTTTGTATGTTCACCTCTTGACCACATGGGTTTCTTGCATGTGCTCCAGTTTCTTCCCACGTTCCAAGTAGGTTATAAGGTTAGCAGGGGGCTAATTGGGCAGTGTAGCCCTGTGAGCCAAAGGGCATGATACTGTGCTGAATATGTACATTAAAAAAATGCAAACTGTGAGAAGTCAAACATAGGGGGAAATGCATACAGTTAATAATAGAATCTTAGAAGTATTGACATACAGATGGATCTGGGGACTCCAGGACCATAGTTCATTGAAACTGACTCAGCAAGTCAACATGTCGGTAATGAAGACTTATGGTATTCTTGGCTTCACTGGGTAGAGAATTGAGTATAAAAGTCCATTGAGATCATGTTGCAGCTATATAAAACATCATTCAGCCATAATTGGAATATTATGTGCAATTCTGGATGCCCCATTACAAGAAGCAAGTGAAAGCTTTGGAAAGGGTACAGAAGAGGTTTGCCAGAATATGCCTGGTTTGGAGTGTGTGAGCTATGGGGAGAGATTGGACAGACTTGGGTTGTTTTCTCTGTAGTATAGAAGGCTGAAGGGTGACAAAATTATGGGAGGCATTGATAGTGAGAAAGATTCTGGCTGTTCACCCTATGTAAGTACATCACACACCAGTGGAAATGCAGTTAAGGGAGATATGTGGGCCAAATATTTTTGCACAGAATGGTGGGTACCTGGAATTGGCTGGGAGGAGTAGAGGTGGAAGGAGAGACAATGTAGCTTTTAAGAGGCTTCCACAGAGATACACAAATATGAAGGAATGTCTATCAGATGCAAACAGGAGGTTTGTCATGGTTTGAGTAGTAGGGTGTTTGGCACAGACATGTGGATTGAAGGGCCTGTTTCTGTACCATTCAATGTTCTATAATTGGAATCTCAGAAATAGTCAACATTTCTGTTTCATGAGATATTGTGACAAGTTAATATATATTGTTATTGTTTCTTATGTTCCTGTGTGGTTTTTTTTTGGTGTATCCGTGTCTTGTGCTTGTTCATAGGACAACAAATTCCCTCCTTCTCAGTCTAACAGGACAGAACCACTATGTTCAAGATGATGTTTCTAATACCTCGACCAGGAGCTAATGGTGAAAGGGTTAACCACCTAGGATTGAACTAAGTAGAGACATCATTTTCCTGAGTGGTGAATTTATGGACATCTCTACCACTGAAAGTCATTGAACCCAAATCATTAAATAGATTCAAGTCATTGGAGATAGTTCTCAGGCTCAGAAGGGACCAATGTTAAAAAACTAGGAGCAAGAAATTGAAATTGGATGGCCAGTTATTGTCATATTGAACAGTATCAAAATCAGAATAAATTGTCATGAAGACGTCGCGAAATTCATTGTTTTGCCGCAGTATCACAGTATAAACATTCATGTAGGCCACCTTGGAAAATTAATTAAAATAGTGCAAGAAAAAGAAAGACAGTGTTTATGTTCATTGTTCATTCAGGAACCTGATGGCGGAGGGGAAGAAGCCATCCTTGTGCCACTGAGTGCACATCTTCAGTCTCCTGTACCTCCTTCCCAAAGATAGCAAAGTGAAGAGGGTGGGGGGTCTTTGAGGAATTTCTTCAGACACCACCTCTTGTGGATGTCCTCGATGAGGTGGTGGCCGTAGTGTCGCAGAGGAGATCCAAAGACCCGAGTGGCCTATTCCTGGTCCTAAAATCTGTTTTTATGAAGGCCCAATTGGAAAAATAAATATGTAGAATACAGAAAAGACTCTTTTGGATTGCTATTGCATTAGTCCGCTGAATGTTTTGACTGCTAATCCAAAGCAAGTTAGCTATTTGCATGTAAAACAGATGGCAAAACTTCTTATCTCCAAAAATTGGATTGAATGCAGATGCATAAATAACCACACCCCTAAATATACTGGAAGGAGAAATAGAGAAGGCAGACAGATGTCCACAAACTTGGGAGAAGCAGTGTCAATCCCTGGCCAGCAACAAATCCCCTCTTCATTTCCATTGCAGAATAAGAGAGCTAGCAGCTAGCCCTGGGAATACGAGAAGTGGGGCGTTACCCACATAGTGTAGATTTATTGTATTTGGAACACTTTGCATTGCACTGTCAAAAGGAAATGTTTAAATAATTGATTGGCCAGAATTCTAAAGTGCATTAGAAAACATACTGAGAACTTTGTGCATCACTGGCCACTCTCTTCGATGGAATTAAATTGTTTATCGTCATGCGTCCTGAGATGCAGTGCAAAGCTTTGCTTTGTGCGCTATCCCGCCCATAGTCACAGCTGATCTTGCAAAAATTAAACAAAGATACAAGGTGTAGTTAGAATAAGTGAAAGAAGACCAGGTGTGGTATCAATAAGACAAGGAGCTGGGTGGGGATAGAGAAACATACAGTTAAAAAACAATGCAAGGGCATCATCTTTTATCAATGAGGGGTCCACTCAAGGGGCAGATAACAGAAGGAACGAGATTGTCATTGAATCTGGAAGTTTGTGACTTCAAGCTCGTGTACTTTTTGCCCAACAGAATGGCGGGAGTTAGTGAAGGGTGAAGACAGTGTGAACAGGGCAGAGCTAATCCTTTAATGTCGCCAGCTTTCCTAAAATAGCAGAAGGTCTAAATGGAGTCAACAGAAGGAAGGATGGTTTGCCTGAGCAGTATTCATAATTTAATTTTCAGACTTATTGTCAGAGTACATACATGACCTCACATGCAACCACTGTTCCCTCTTCACTGTGCACACGAGCGTGCATACACGTTTTGCAACCAGCACACAAAGGAGATTAATGTGCGCACAATTTAATGAATTCAAATTTTCCATGCAAGAAAAAAAATCCCTATGGATTGCAAATTTTGCTCAAATGGTGGCATTTGTACTTCAAAGTTAACAGTTTTGTGACCTTGCAAAGTTGATGACATTGGGGGAACCTTTCTTGCATCTAGTATGGACTGTGAGCAAGATTTTAGCCGAAGTTTACATTTGCACAAGCATTTAGTGCAGACATGCTTTTGTCATAGGAAACAAATTTGCACAATGTCGATTTTTGGCTCACACTGACTACTAAAAAATTAGAGAGAACATAGCCTACAACCCTGAGGTTCTTTTGCCTGTGCGCAAGGCAGAATTACCACTTATGGGTAGTGCAAAAAACTGTACTTAGAAGATATGCATACATGAAAACAAAGAAAGAAATGTAAACAAACTGACTGACATGAGCTAAAACATCAATAATGTTCAAAAATAAGAGCCTTTAAATGAGTCTTTGACTGAGTTTGTGGTTGAGAAGTCAGATGGTGGACGGGTAGTAGCTGTTCCTGAACCTAGTGGCGCAAGTCTTGTGGCATCTATACCTTTTTCCTGACAGTACCATTGCACATGAACTCCTCAGACTTGACATCGACATAGCCGCTCTCAGTGAAGTCCGCCTTGCAGATGTAGGCAGCCTCCAAGAACACGGCGCGGGCTACACATTCTACTGGTCTGGCAAGTCTATGGATGAACGACGCCTATCTGGTGTAGGCTTCATGGTCAAGAACTCCATTGCCTCCAAACTCGAAAACCTCCCGACAGGCCACTCGAACCGGATCATGTCCATGCGACTCCCCCTTCAAAACAAGCGTTGCATCACCCTCATCAGTGTCTATGCTCCAACCCTCCAGGCGGAACCAGCAGAAAAGGACAAGTTCTACACTGACCTGCGCAACCTCATTCAATGCACCCCTACAGCCGACAAGGTTGTCATCCTTGGCGACTTCAACGCTCGCGTCGGCAAAGACTCAGAAACCTGGCCAGGAATCCTGGGCAAGCATGGTGTCGGCAAGAGCAACGACAATGGGCGCCTCCTGTTGGAGCTCTGCGCAGAACAGCGGCTTGTCATTACAAACACCCTTTTACAGCAGAGGGACAGCCTGAAGACGACCTGGATGCATCCCCGATCCAAACACTGGCATCTCCTGGACTACGTCCTGGTGCGAGAAAGAGACAAACGAGATGTGCTCCACACCAGGGTCATGCCCAGCGCGGAATGCCATACTGACCACCGGCTGGTTCGCTGCAAGCTCAACCTTCACTTCAAGGCAAAGCCCAGGAACAGTAAAGCCCCCAGAAAGAGGTTCAATGTTGGAAACCTGCAGTCAGACGAAGTGAGAGGAAACTTCCAGGCAAACCTCAAAGCAAAGCTTGAGGATGCAATCCGCCTCACGAACTCATCCCCGAAACCTTCTGGGATCAGCTGAAGACTACCATACTGCAATCCACTGAAGAGGTACTGGGCTTCTCCTCCAGGAAAAACAAGGACTGGTTCGACGAAAACAGCCAAGAAATCCAGGAGCTGCTGGCAAAGAAGCGAGCTGCCCACCAGGCTCACCTTACAAAGCCGTCCTGGCCAGAGAAGAAACAAGCCTTCCGTCGTGCATGCAGCCATCTTCAGCGCAAACTCCGGGAGATCCAAAATGAGTGGTGGATTAGCCTCGCCAAGCGAACCCAGCGCAGCGCGGACATTGGCGACCAGGGGTTTTTACGAGGCTCTAAAGGCTGTGTACGGCCCCTCACCCCAAGTCCAAAGCCCGCTGCGCAGCTCAGATGGCAAAGTCCTCCTCAACAACAAGAGATAACAGGAGATGAAAACACATCTGACAAATCAATTAAGGACCGATGGTCAGAACACTTCCAATCTCTTTTCAGTGCCAACCGCTCAGTCCAAGATTCCGCCCTGCTCCAGCTCCCTCAACAGCCCCTAAGGCTAGAGCTGGATGAGGTCCTCACCCGGGAAGAGACATATAAGGCAATTGAACAACTGAAAAGTGGCAAAGCAGCAGGTATGGATGGAATCCCACCAGAGGTCTGGAAGGCTTGCGGCAAAGCTCTGCATACCAAACTGCATGAGTTTTTCATGCTCTGCTGGGACCAAGGAAAGTTGCCTCAGGGCCTTCGTGATGCCATCATCATCACCCTGTACAAAAACAAAGGCGAGAAATCAGACTGCTCAAACTACAGGGGAATCACGCTGCTCTCCATTGCAGGCAAAATCTTTGCTAGGATTCTCCTAAATAGAATAATACCTAGTGTGGCCGAGAATGTTCTCCCAGAATCACAGTGCGGCTTTCGCGCAAACAGAGGAACTACTGACACGGTCTTTGCCCTCAGACAGCTCCAAGAAAAGTGCAGAGAACAAAACAAAGGACTCTACATCACCTTTGTTGACCTCACCAAAGCCTTCGACACCGTGAGCAGGAAAGGGCTTTGGCAAATACTAGAGCGCATCGGATGCCCCCCAAAGTTCCTCAACATGGTTATCCAACTGCACGAAAACCAACAAGGTCGGGTCAGATACAGCAATGAGCTCTCTGAACCCTTCTCCATTAAAAATGGCGTGAAGCAAGGCTGCGTTCTCGCACCAATCTTTTCAATCTTCTTCAGCATGACGCTGAACCAAGCCATGAAAGACCTCAACAATGAAGACACTGTTTACATCCGGTACCGCACGGATGGCAGTCTCTTCAATCTGAGGCGCCTGCAAGCTCACACCAAGACACAAGAGCAACTTATCCATGAACTACTCTTTGCAGACGATGCCGCTTTAGTTGCCCATTCAGTGCTTGACGTCCTGTTTTGTGGAAACTGCCAAAATGTTTGGCCTGGAAGTCAGCCTGAAGAAAACGGAGGTGCTCCATCAGCCAGCTCCCCACCATGACTACCAGCCCCCCCACATCTCCATCGGGCACACAAAACTCAAAACGGTCAACCAGTTTACCTATCTCAGCTGCACCATTGCATTAGATGCAAGGATCGACAACAAGATAGACAACAGACTCGCCAAGGCAAATAGCGCCTTTGGAACACTACACAAAAGAGTCTGGAAAAACAACCAACTGAAAAACCTCACAAAGATAAGCGTATACAGAGCCGTTGTCATACCCACACTCCTGTTCGGCTCCGAATCATGGGTCCTCTACTGGCATCACCTACGGCTCCTAGAACGCTTCCACCAGCGTTGTCTCTGCTCCATTCTCAACTTTTATTGGAGCGACTTCATCCCTAACATCGAAGTACTCAAGATGGCAGAGGCCGACAGCATCGAATCCACACTGCTGAAGATCCAACTGCACTGGGTAGGTCACGTCTCCAGAATGGAGGACCATCGCCTTCCCAAGATCGTGTTATATGGCGAGCTCTCCACTGGCCACCGTGACAGAGGTGCACCAAAGAAGAGGTACAAGGACTGCCTAAAGAAATCTCTTGGTGCCTGCCACATTGACCACTGCCAGTGGGCTGATATCGCCTCAAACTGTGCATCTTGGCACCTCACAGTTCGGTGGGCAACAACCCCCTTTGAAGAAGACCGCAGAGCCCACCTCACTGACAAAAGACAAAGGAGGAAAAACCCAACACCCAACCCCAACCAACCAATTTTCCCCTGCAACCGTGCTTGCCTGTCCCGCATCGGACTTGTCAGCCACAAACGAGCCTGCAGCTGACGTGTACATTTACCCCCCTCCATAAATCTTCGTCCGTGAAGCCAAGCCAAAGAAAAAGAAGACCAGTGAGAACAGAGCTTGTTCTGGGTGATGTGGCAGCATTCCCTGTGGATGTTCTTAATGATGGTTGGGGCCCGGGGGGGGGGGGGGGGGTGGGGGTAGGGGGAGTTTGCTTGTGATGTCCTGGGCTGTGTCCAGTACCTTTTGAAACTCTGAAATTTCTTGTCGAGTTGGGTAGACCACTTCCCGTTCCAGGCCGTGATATTTTGTTTGGTGGCCATAGAAACATTTGTAGGATACCATAGGGGGCATTCCAGATTTCAATGAGCTTCTTACAAGAACAGGTTCATTCCAAAAAAAAAGATAAACAACTGTGAAATATCAACTGATAATGGTGGAGCACAAACGTCTCCAAGGCATTGCCAGATGTGGGAGAATAAAATGGAACTGGTGTGAATGGCTGGTGAGATGAATGATCTGTTTCTACACTCCAGAACTAAAAACATTCGGACAAATATTAGGGTTATAAAGGTGAGAAAGAAAGCCGATGCAGAGTGTGTAGGAGGGTACATTTTATGTGGTCTGGTGCAGAGAGATAACAGGAGATGAAAACACATCTGACAAATCAATTAAGGAACTGGTGCTTCAGGTATCTTTAATCTCATGGGCATTTACAATACTACATATTATTAAATCCACACACTGGCTTACTTTGTCGAGCATCAGAGGATGATTACCACTGAATATTTAATTCAAGTACCTGCCTGCTCACCTCCAGTTTCTGTTAGGCCCCTCCCTCGTCTCCCTATCTTCCCCATCCTTCCGTCTCCTTTCCTCCGTCCCTCATCATACAGAGAGCTATCGCCTCCCCCTATCACCTCAGCTTTTTTTTCTCTTCTGTCCTGCTCTCATATCCACCTGCAACTTCATGCCTGCGTTCTTCCCCTTGATGAAGGGCTCAGACCCAAAACGTCGGTTAGGTATCTTTATCTTTACTGCGTTACTTGCTGAGTTTCTCCAGCAGTAAATCCAAAAATTCTGCAGACAGCATGGTTGAAGTAAGGGCACAACAGGCTGGAGAAGATCAGCAGGTCAAACAGTGTCCTTTATACAGTAACGGCAAAGATAGAGAACCGGCGTTTTGGGCCTGAGCCCTTCGAAGTATGAGAAATTCTGCAAATTTGTGTAAACTACCCCTATCACTGATTTTGGTGTACTATATGGATACAGTTAAGATACCAAAAGACAAAGGGAATTTAAAATAAAATCATCTAAAACAATTCAAGTGCAGGTTTATTGTCACAGGTATTAAGGTATAGTGAGAACCAGGCCAATCCACCTGCACAATACATAGCAGGAAAAACATAGTTGGAGTGAGATTGGTTGATAAACGAGCTAAAGGCAACATTTTTAAAATTTATTCAGAAATCTGATGATGGGGAAAATAAATTGTCCTTGAATTTGGTGATTCTTGCTCTCAGTCTTGTGAATCTTCATACCATTACGAGGAGGTGAAGAGAGTGTGGCTGGGGTGGGACAAGTCTTACTATAACCATATAACCACTTACAGCACAGAACAGGCCAGTTCGGCCCTACTCGTCCATGCCGTTGTCAGAAATTTATTGACAGAAGGAGCCAAATTCCACACTTAAAATTTTCAGTTTGACCAAGAAATATTGAGTCTGTCATAAACAACAACAAATCTCCAAAGTTATGATGAGTTAATGCCCAAGTCCAGAAATATGAAGAAAATCTGAGTTTAATTGTGAACTATTTTCACAAGATTTTCATGTCAAAATTCCTTCATTGTCAGAACATACAATATTACACAAAATTGCCTTCAAGGCAGACAAAAAGGTCACCATTAGTTTTGCCCAGCACCTCTTACAGTAAGAGAAAAAGAGAAGCAAAAGAGAGTCCCTTCAGTCACCAAGTATCCATGGATCTTCCTCCAGCATTCCCACAACCTCCGTAACTGCACAGACCCATGTTCAATTCATCGGCAAACCAAGCTCCAGATCCAAACCTCCGATGTGATCAGGAAACCTTCAGCACCCGAGGCTCTCCAGGAGCTCTAAACCTCGGATGTGATCAGGAAACTTTCAGCACCCAAGGCTCTCCAAGAGCCTTTCTTGTTCTCAGCACCCTCTCATATCCTGGTTCTGAGACTTGGTCCTCATGAGGCAGTCTCTAGCAGCCCGTGCAGGTCCTCCAGTTGCAAGTTACCTGCAGTCTGTCTGGATCCCTCAGCTGCTGACATCCTCACTGGTCTTCTGCCATATCCACCTTCCCTGTAGTGTCCTTCAGCCACTGAGGTCCTAGGTTTATCTGTTGCTGCAGTTACTGCCCTGTACGGTCATCTCCCTTGTTTCTCCTTCTCATAGGCTATGTTCTCTCCCTTTCTGGGGCCTTGTACTGGCCTGCTGCTCCGTGCAGCCTGAGTAGGTTCCTCACCCACAGCTTGGTGCTTGTGTGTGTCCTTTGGCCATTGAGCCCCTTGCTTGTCCGCCGTCGTGGTCAATGTCCTTGAGGTTATCTCTGCTTCTCCTTCTCAATGATCATAAGATACCATAGGGGGCATGACAGCACAGTTGGCATTGATGAGATAGGCTGAAAGGACCTATTTCTGTGTGATATGTTTCAATGGTTCGAATATCAAATAGTTTAATCAGGGTAGTTCAACATAATAGGATTTTGACAGAGAAAAATGTGAAGAAAATATTTTTGCCAACATGCCAATCTCTAAATAGATAATGAGCATAATTGGGCAATATAGCAAAAAAAAACCATTATTTTGTCAACTCACACAGTTGTGCTTTGGGTTCTATGGTTTGACAAGAGCAATGGAAGCAACTTTGTTCACAACTTTGGAAAACAATGGACATTTGAAATGTTTTTTTGAAAAGTTAAAACCAAATGGGAACTCAATGTGCTAATTCAACAGAACAAAAATTAACAGGAAGTATTAGGAAAGTCAATAGCCAAGGTCATCATTAAGTAAAATAAACAAGACTGAGATAGAAAGTCTTTTGAGGTGAGACCTCATTTGGACTACCATGTTGAACATTGATTTGCATATTGGGAGAAGGTACATATGTTTTGAAGTTGGTGTCATTTGTTAAATGAGGGATTGACCCTGTCATCTCTGGGATTTGGAGGAACAAAAGGGACTCCTAAAGAGGTATAAAAATATCTGAGATGGGGGAAAAAAATCAACCATGCTGGAGAGGACAAAGTACTGAATCACCCCTTCCTGTTTCCAATCAGCAACTTCTGACTGAACAGTTACCAAGTGGCCTCCGCATGGTGTGGGTGGCCACAATCCCACAGCCTTCAGTAGCTCAGTGTCTTGCTAGAAGTTCATGTGCCCATAAGCCTAGGTGAACTGCAATTTGTTTGCTCACTATGTACTTTCCACTTATGATATTTGCTGTCTTGTGTTAGCTTTTTCTAGCTAAAGCAATTTGTGGGATTTTTATGTTTTAGGGAAAGAAAGGACAGGTCAGAAAATAGATATTCAAACCACGAGGGAAAGGGTGGAATGAAAAGATCACTCTGGCACTAAATCACATCGAGAGATTACTCATCCAGAGCAGCCAGGAGTTACAAGGTGAATCTCATGTTAACTCTCACTGGAGAATTGCAAGGAACTCCCACAAACTGGGTGGAAGAACATTTTGAGCCTGGCACTGAAAATGCATTAAAGAATCTATTAGAAATTTGCCAATTGTTAGAGATCCAACAAAATATTTCAATTTTTAAATGACGTGTTTAGTGAAGAATGATGTCTTGTTTTTTTTTGGTCACTCAGTATGAATAATAATGCTATCATACTCAGGCAAGAGGAGCCTGAGAAAGGAGTGGGTGAACCTTGCTAATGACAGATGGCACAACCTTGATAACTCGGACCCAACATTTGGTCAGAACTGATTCTCTCTTCTCCCTGAAAAAAAAGTTATGAAGAAACAAACCATCTGGACCTTTTCCTTAATTGCTCATCCACTCCGTTGTTAGACAGATTACAATCATTTTGAATTTCCATTGAATAATTAAGTGTCTACTTGTTGGATTAAGCATCACACTCAAATCCAATTCATGTTTTTTGAGGAAGTAACAAAAGAAATTTATGAAGGTAGGGCGGTAGATGGATTTTAGTAAGGAATTTTACAAGGGTTACCCCCATTGTGGTAGACTCATTCAGAAAGACATGAGGGATAGGGACCTTCGGTATGCAAACTCAGAATTGGCTTTCTGCAGAAAGCAGAAGGTATTAGTATATGGGACGTTTTCTGCCTGGCTGTCAGTGACCAGTGGAGTTCTATAGGGATCTATTCTGGCACCGTGTTTTTTGTGATTTTTATAAACGACTTGGATGAAGAAGCAGAGGATGGCTCAGTCAGTTTGCAGATGACACGAACATTGGAGATTTTGTGGATTGTGTCGGTTGTTGTAGGTTACAACAGGTTGTAGGCAGGATGTAGAATTGAGTGGAAAAGTTGAAGATGAAGTTCAAACCAGATAAGCGTGAAGTGATGCAGTTTGGAAGATTAAACCTGAAGGCAGAGTACTTTATACAGCAAAGATAGATACTGGACATAACCACAGTTTTGGACTTGAGCCCTTCAAGGTACGAGCAAAATATAGAGAGGCTCTTGAATAAAATGGTAGGATGGGGCAGGGGGGGGGGACTACAGGAAAGGGGTGATATGTGGCAAAGGGAGGGAGGGCCCAAGAGAAAATGGGGAGGTGGATAACTCTGAATTGAGAGGGAAGGGGTTGGAGAGCTGGAGAAAAGGGAAGTTGGAAAGGGAGGGAGGGGACAAGAGAAAATGGGGAGGTGGATAACTCTGAATTGAGAGGGAAGGGGTTGGAGAGCTGGAGAAAAGGGAAGTTGGAAAGAGTAGCTTTCTCCAATTTGCAGGTGGTCCTGGTTTGGCCGTGCATGAGGCCACACACAAATATGTCGATATGGAAGTGAGGTGCAGAATTGAAATGGTTGGCCACTGGGAGATCCCTGTCATTGATGCAGACAGAAAGAATGTGCTCAGCCAAGCACTCTCCCAGTCTGCATTCAGTCTCTCCGATATAGTGAAGGCTACACGGGAGCACCAGATGTACTAAATAATTCCCACAGATTCACAAGGAAGGAATGTTTGAGGCCCTAAATGGTGATGAAAGAGAATGTCTGGCCACTTGTGTGGCACTGCCTGTGGTGGCAGGGGAATGTGCCAAGGCAGTGATAGTGGGAAAGGATGATTGGATGAGGGAGTCACGGAGAGAGCAGACCCTACAGAAGGCAGAGAGGGGAGGAAAGGGGAAGATGTGTCTTGAGAGAAATAGCGGAGGATATGTTAGATGTGGAATCTGATGGGGGGAAGGTAGGTGAGGACAAGGAGAGTCCTGTTCTTGTTGTGTCTAGGGGCAGATGTGTGGGAAATGGAGGAGATGTGGGTAAGGGCTGTTGTGTCTAGGGGCAGATGTGCGGGAAATGGAGGAGATGTGGGTAAGGGCTGATGTGTCTAGGGGCAGATGTGCGGGAAATGGAGGAGATGTGGGTAAGGGCTGTTGTGTCTAGGGGCAGATGTGCAGAAAATGGAGGAGATGTGGGTAAGGGCTGTCGATGGTGATAAAGAGGAAGCCAGGTTTTTTTGAAGGAGAACATCTTGGATAATCTGGAATAGAAGAGACCTAATCGTGGGATCAAATTTCAGATTTTAGATTTATTGTCAGAGTACATACATGACATCATATACAATCCTGAGATTCTTTTTCATTGCAGCCACAGCAGAATTACCACTAATTGGTTGTGCAAAAAATAAACTGTACAGTGTAAACATGTAAACACAAAGAACTGTAAACATAATGAATGTAAACAAACTGACTGTGCAATACAGAGAATAAAAAAGAAAATCAATGAAGTGCACAATTAAGAATCCTTAAATGAGTCTCTGAGTGAGTTTGTCATTGAGGAGTCTGATGGTGGGGCACCTAGACATCTTTCCTGATGGCAGCAGCGAGAACAAAGCGTGTGGTGGGTGGTGAGGGTCTTTGATGATTGCTGCTGCTCTCCAATGGCAGCGTTCCCTGTCGATGTAATCAATAATGGGGAGGGTTTTGCCTATGATGTCCTGGGCTATATCCACTACCTTTTGGAGGGCTTAACGGTCAGGGGTATTAGTGTTCCCATACCAAATTGTGATGCAGTCGGTCTGCACACATGATTAATGGAAAGATTCTTCACAGTGTGGAAGATCAAAAGGACCTTGGGGACTGAAACAATAAGTCTCTCAAGGTTGCCATGTAGTTTGATAGGGTAGTTAGAGTCTTATGGCATGCTGGCCTTCATTGGGTGGGGATTGGCTTCAAGAGTCGTGAGGTAATGGTGCAGCTCTAAAACAACTATGTTCAGACCACATGGAATATTCTATTCAGTTCTGATCTCCACATTGCAGGAAGGAAGCAGACTCTGTTGAGAAGGTCCAGAGTAGATTTACCAGGATGTTGTCTGGAATTGAAAATGTGTCTTATGTAGCAGGGTTAACAGAGCTAGGGCATTTCTCTTCAGAGTGAAAAAGGATGAGAGATGACTACAATATTATGAGAGTCCTAGAAAGGGTGGACAGCTAGTACCTTTTTTCCCCAGGGTGAAAGTAAAAAAACCAGAGGACATCTGTTTAAGGTGAGGGGAGGCAAGTTCCTGGGAAACATTAGGGGTAGTTTTATTTGTTACACAGAGAGCAGTGGGTGCCTGGAAGACAATGCCAGGGGTGGGAGTGGAGGCTGGTACAGTGGGGACATTTAAAAGCCTTTCAGACAGACACATAGATGCAAGAAAAATAGTGGGTTACGGATGTAAGGTAGAGATGGTTTATATTGTTGAGTAGGTTTAAATGGGTCGACACAACAATATGGGCCAATATGTGCCGCATGTTCTGTTCCATGTTCTATGCTGGAACAACTATAAAATAATATTGTCGCCAACTTGATTTGCAACAATGATTGCAAATTGGGTTCTACATATTTGGTCCATGATGGATTTATCCACTCTACTGAACACCACATGCAAAATAGCACAATTAACTGCACAGCTACCACATTGTTTAAACTCAAAACATATATTTGTTTCATAAGAAAGTCCTTTCTTTTGTTGGAAAGATTTATAAGAAGCCATGGACTTTTTTTCTTCTACAATATCCAAATCGTATTCTGGTGATATTTGTGCTACTGCATTAAATCACCTCATGACAACAATAAACCTCGTGGAGGGCAACACAATTCCTTCACAAGTTATCAAGGCAGACAGCACAAAAACATGTTCTTCATCACAGCATGCCTTTTCCACTATTGCTTTCTCATCTATACTAACCCCATTTACCACCCCTTTGGCCACAGCCTATAATGATGGCAGTCTCTTCAATCTGAGGCGCCTGCAAGCTCACACCAAGACACAAGAGAAACTTGTCCGTGAACTACTCTTTGCAGACGATGCCGCTTTAGTTGCCCATTCAGAGCCAGCTCTTCAGCGCTTGACGTCCTGCTTTGCGGAAACTGCCAAAATGTTTGGCCTGGAAGTCAGCCTGAAGAAAACTGAGGTTTTCCATCAGCCAGCTCCCCACCATGACTACCAGCCCCCCCACATCTCCATCGGGCACACAAAACTCAAAACGGTCAACCAGTTTACCTATCTCGGCTGCACCATTTCATCAGATGCAAGGATCGACAATGAGATAGACAACAGACTCGCCAAGGCAAATAGCGCCTTTGGAAGACTACACAAAAGAGTCTGGAAAGACAACCAACTGAAAAACCTCACAAAGATAAGCGTATACAGAGCCGTTGTCATACCCACACTTCTGTTCGGCTCCGAATCATGGGTCCTCTACCGGCACCACCTACGGCTCCTAGAACGCTTCCACCAGCGTTGTCTCCGCTCCATCCTCAACATCCATTGGAGCGCTTACATCCCTAACGTCAAAGTACTCGAGATGGCAGAGGTCGACAGCATCGAGTCCACGCTGCTGAAGATCCAGCTGCGCTGGATGGGTCACGTCTCCAGAATGGAGGACCATCGCCTTCCCAAGATCGTGTTATATGGCGAGCTCTCCACTGGCCACCGTGACAGAGGTGCACCAAAGAAAAGGTACAAGGACTGCCTAAAGAAATCTCTTGGTGCCTGCCACATTGACTACCGCCAGTGGGCTGATAACGCCTCAAACCGTGCATCTTGGCGCCTCACAGTTTGGCGGGCAGCAACCTCCTTTGAAGAAGACCGCAGAGCCCACCTCACTGACAAAAGGCAAAGGAGGAAAAACCCAACACCCAACCCCAACCAACCAATTTTCCCCTGCAACCGCTGCAATCGTGTCTGCCTGTCCCGCATCGGACTTGTCAGCCACAAACGAGCCTGCAGCTGACGTGGACTTTTTACCCCCTCCATAAATCTTCGTCCGCGAAGCCAAGCCAAAGAAAGATAATGATTGTAATGGCAATTCATCCAGAAGTTTCTTGAATGTCAAAGGGACGATCTACTTCTACTTCGACTCATGTTTTGTGTTTCAACTTCCAACTATTTCATATAGGGGAGAAAAAATCTCTCAAATGCCTTCTAAACTTCTCACCTCTTTTCTTAGATCTTTGAACTCAATGTGGGGGAAAATATCATCCATCCAATGTATTCACCTCTAATTTGTGTTTTTTCAATCAGGTCATCCTTCAATCTCCTCAATTCCAGTGTAAACAAACCCAATCTATCCAGAATATTCATTGTTCCAGTGAAATATTGATGGTGAGTGATATTGCAGTGGTGCCAGCACCCTTTCAGTTGAAATATTAAATCTTCAACCCTCATCGTCTCACCTTGTGGAAGACCCCATAGGAGCTATCCTCCATAACCTGGTTAGTGTTTCTTCCTCAGTTAACTCCCCTAAAACAATGATTCTGCCTGGAAGCACAGTGGGCAGCAAACTCCTACACACACCATCAAGTACACAGCATAGAACTGGTCCTTCAGCCCATCTATGCTGGCCATCATGGCATTTTGGGATGAGTCCCATTTGTATGCATTTAAACATAGGAAGAGGCCCTTCAACCCACGTGCCTGTGCCAAACACAAAGCTCAAGTCAATCTAATGCTCTCCTGCTTGCACCCAATTGATATCTTCCATCTCTTTCATATTCATTTGTCTTTCAGTATCTCCATATCCTTCCAAGCCCTTCCTATCCATATTCCTGTCCAAATCTCTTTTAAACATTGAACTTCTACAGCTCATGACAGATTTGAAGATTTCCAGCAGAATCATTGTTTTAGGGGAGTTAACTGAGGAAGAAACTCTAAACAGGTTATGGAGGATAGCTCCTACAGGGTCTTCCACAAGGTGAGACGATGAGGGTTGAAGATTTAATATTTCAACTGAAAGGGTGCTGGCACCACTGCAAATGTCACTCACCATCAATATTTCACTGGAACAATGGGCAAGAATGTTGTATTTTTGAATCTTAGAGTGGGATTTGAATGAACAACTGCACAACCTCGTGCACCAAGTTCATTATCAATTTATTTACAGTTTGAGAAAGACTTCCAGGTGATTTTCATGGCTGAATTAGAGATCTGTAAGGATTTTAAAACTCACCAGATTAGAGAGGTGATTTAAATTGTTCATTTGATTGAGCCGATTTAAAAGCGAATAATAGCATCATTGTAAAGGAAACTACTTACTTGTTGTGTAAACCTAACTGTTTTAATTTGTACCCTGAAAGAGAATAAAAACCCATTGCTCTCCCAGTCGGCCTCATGGCAAGCCCAGACCCATAGTATTATTATTGCTCAGCTTGTTGAGTGATGTCACACCAACAATCTTGCACTCAATGTTAGCAAAACTAAAGAGATGATTGTGGACTTCAGGAGTCAGGGGAATACGACCCAGTCCTCATCGAGGGCTCAGTAATGGAGAGAGTCAAGAACTTCAAGTTCCTGGGTGTTAACATCTCTGAGGATCTGTCCTGGAACCTCCACATCAATGCAATCACGAAGAAGGCTCACCAGCTGCTATACTTTGTGATGTGCTTGAGAAGATTCAAGCCACATCTGAAACAACCCAAGCCAAGTGATAGAGAAACGAATCTCAACTGTAAGGCCTACAGAGGCAGGGCGACAATGAGTTGAAGTGGGTGAGTGCCTTAATCTGACAGCCCAGCTCTGTTGGCATCACACCAGCCTTTTCTTCCCGCCCAATTCAAAACCATCGATTGATGGGAATCCACCATATTTGGGAATGATCTGTCGATGTATTCACTAGAAATTAGACAAAAAATATATTTTTTTAAATACAAAGGTCAGACATTCATATTGCAGAGAATGAAATGTTTCTTGTCAAGGACCTGTCAAAAGAAAACTAACATTGCTAGAACAAATAAATGCTTGAAGTAAAATGAACAGTTTTGCACACATTTGTGCCCAGGATTTTAGTCTTTGTTCTCTGGAGTGCTGGCAACCTAATTATAATGAGACTGGGAATGCATTTGTGTGTCATTGAAGTTAGTTCTCCCTCCTACCTTGGATCAAACTCACAGTGCAGTGCGATTAATTTTCATTTAGTCACTCGGCACATCTAACCTTTCAAATTCTGGTCTCAGTATTTTCCTTTTTTTTTTACTTCCCCTTGTTCATATAAATGGAATGTGACAGAGATTTTGCTGATAATAATGGAAGTGCTGCCAAGTGTTTTAGGGAGTTGATTAACACATCAGGCCCATACAGTCATTTCTCCCTGGACCACAGAATGCATGCACACCCCACAGATGGAGAAGAGATGATATCACAGCTCAGGCTAAATAAGCATTTTCTAAAATGCTCAATAAAAGCAAAACTCAAAGTACATTTCAGATTCAAGTCCCTTCCTGTGGCAAAGAGTCTTTAACCAGAAACAAACTCTTCCTCCACTGTTGCTATATGACCAGCTGAATGTTTCCTGAACTCCAGTTTCACTTCAAATTTCCAGCATCTGAATCTTTTATTTTTAACTGTGCCTTAGAGAGACTCTATGTTATTTTTACATAAAATTTGTGTGATTTTTCTGTTCTGAAATATCTCCCTACTTTCCCAGAGTGGCCGTTCACACAGGAACGATCAAAATTCCAAATATCTGTATCTCGCCGCGAGTTTAGACAGAATACCTGAAATGTGGTATTTTCATAGGCTGGACTTCCTATACATTAACCCATTGTTCACGGATCACCTGCAGTTCAGTTCAGACCCCCGGTGATCCATGAAAATTGCGAGGGGAGTAGGAGGTAAAATGCTGGACTGGGAATGAGTCCTTATTCCCGTTCCGATGTTTTGACACAGACTACGTGCCGGGAAATTGGGAATAATTTCCTCAAATGCAGCGGCTGTGTAAAAAAATCATACCTGTTCGTCAGACTAAATCTATCATGCATCAAATATAGAGACATTTCCTCATTCCTGCTTTTAAACACGTTTTGTCTTTATCATCTTGACATCTAGATGAGTAGATGATCAAAGCCAAAATAATGACTACTCTCAAAGCAGGGAAGAGCCTAAAGATAACAGAGAGAACAGAAATGTTGACGAATTAAGACTCTCTCTCTCTCTCTCTCTCTCTCAAGAAAAGCTCACAATAAAGTACAAGATGGTTTATTCATCACTCAATTGACAAATACAACGCAATAATGCAACATTTTCCAGTCCTCGGTTCAACACGCTGCAAATGCACAACCAGATGTAACATACATGCACACAAACAATACCATCTGCACAGTATTCATATACAAATATTAAAATTCTTGGTAACTAAGTAGTTGTCACAGAGGGATTATACGAGCAGTTCAGTAGTCTCACTGCACGTTGGAAGAAGCTGATTCTCAGCCAAGTGGTTCTACCTCTGTTACTTCCCAATGGGTGTAGCTGAAAGATGCTCTATATGGGTCCTCCTTGAGTGTGTGAGCCTCTTTAGACAATGATCCTGTTAAATGCCATCAACTAGGGGGGAAGGAGACCCCAGTTATCCACATTGCTGTTTTTATGGTCCTATGGATTGACCACCTATCTGACGGTCTACAAGAAACATACCACACAGTGTTGCTTTTAGTAGAGCTCCTGTGGAAAGTTGACTGGATGGTGACCAGTAGCCTTGCCTGCCCTACTCTTCTCAGGAAGTGAGGAGATGTTTTGTGTCCAGAGTAGCTCACTTCTCAAGTGGATTCTGAAGAACTTGATGCTCCCAATTCTCTCCATGTCAGAGCTAGTACTGTGTTGTGGAGGGCTGCTGATCCTGGTCCTCAGCTCCGTGATGCACCAGTGCTTGATGTTCTGCTACTAACCCAGGCAGACTATAGTCTTTCCATTAGCCTAGAATCCAGTTACAGTGTGGACAGCTTCTCCACCAGTCTTTGGGGCATTAAATGCCAAGCTAAAGTCAATGATGCGTTGTTCTCCAAATGGAGCAGGATGAAGCGACAAGATTATAGCGTCATTATTTGAATGGTTCCATCTGTAGGCAAGTTTAAATGGGTCTATATTTCTGAGAGGTGTGCTATTATGCATTCCATCACCAGACACTTAAAGCATTTCATAATAGTGGAGGTCAGTGCTCCTAGGCGATAGTCATCGAGGCCTGTTACTGTCACCCTCTTGGTACTGGGATAATGGTAGCTGTCTTGAAACCCACTGGGCCAATGGATTGCTTTAGTGACATGTTGAAGAGGTCTGTAAGAACCTCCAAAAATTGGTCTGCCGGGTCCTTTAGTACCTGACTGGGTATGTTGTCTGGTGCCACCTCTTTGAGTGGTTTCATTTTGGATAGGGTCTCCTCACCTATGCTATGCAAGGGGCCCATTCATCAAGGGAAGAATGAGCATTCTTTGGCATCAACCTGTTCTTCTCATGAAGGAGGAGTCACGTGATGGAGTAGTGGTCGGTAGGAGAATACCAGCCCTCTCCAGAAAAGAAGGAAAAAAGTGAAGAAAAACCAAAGCCCCAGACACACAAATCACAACAAATTAAAAAAATGTGGAGAAAATGGCACCCAAGAAAGAAGAGCCAAAATCAACAAGAAAAGAAGAAAGAAAGACGCCGGAAGAGAAAGGTGAAGGCCTTATCTGCACGAAAAAGCAGGGACCCGCCGTGGAAAGAGGAGCCCATTCCTCGAGGTTAGTGGAGACCCCGCAGGGTTGCGACCCACTGACCACAGAACTGCAAAAATGGCTCACGGAGCCAAACAGAGGGGCAAGACAAATACAACACCGACGGGAGGGGGCACCAGCTGTGGAATGAAACTCCACAGCACGATCAGCTGAGAGAGACCCGACAGCAGGGCTCCCAGCTGGAAGATAAAGAAAACAACGGGAACGGGAGGGGTGAGAATGAAAAAAGGAAACTAGAGGCACAACAGATAACCAACCCAGAAGAAGAGGATCAACATCAAGACACCATGGAAAAAAACCCCCAACAAACTGAAACAAGAAGTTCAACAAGAAAGTCAGAAGAGACACAGATACAAGGAAGAGAAGTAGAAGAGACAAACCCAAGAGCAGACAGAGAAGAAGAAGAAGAAGGAGAACACCAAGCTCTGCACAGAGGAATAGGAGGTAAAATGAATGGACAGTACATAGATTTTTAAAAATTTCAAGAACAAATGAAAGCATTAAAAGAATGGCTGACACTAGAATTTAGTGAAATGAAAAGAAAAATGAAAAGTACAGAAGGAAAAGTGAGTAGAATAGAGCTGGTCATAGCAGATATAGGGAAAAGATTAGAAAATGTGGAAGAACGTGTCATGGCGGTAGAAATGGAAGTGAACGACTTAAAAAGAAAATTGGAAGAAAGTGACAAAAAAGTTAAGGAAACACAGGAGTGTTTGCTCAGAAGAAGGAAAACTATAGTAGGCGAAACAAAATAAAGATAGTGGGCCTTAAGGAAGTTGAAGAAAGCAAAGATATGAACGAATTTATAAAAGAATGGATCCCAAAGGTCCTGGGAATGCCAGAAATGCAGGAAGGAATGGAAATAGAAAGGGCACACAGAACATTAGCCCCGAAACCACAGTCACAACAAAAACCAAGATCCATTTTAGTAAAATTCCTGAGATACACGACAAGAGAAAATATATTGGAGAAGGCAATGAATAAAATGAGAGAAGACAAAAAACCACTGGAATACAAAGGTCAAAAAAAAAAATTTCTATCCAGACATAATAAGTTTTGAGCTCCTGAAGAAGAGGAAGGAGTTTAATGCAGCAAAATCAATCCTATGGAAGAAAGGCTATAAATTTATGTTAAGATATCCAGCGGTGCTTAAAATAATAATCCCGGGGCAGCAATTAATGTTCTTGGATCCAAAAAAGCATGAGAATTTGCAGAACACCTGCAAGACAGAAGGAAAGATGAAGAGATGTAACAAGAACAAAGAACGACAACAAACTACATATAAATAAGAAAAAATAATGTACAAGTAAGAACTAAAGGAGTGAGCCCACCTCACTGACAAAAGACAAAGGAGGAAAAACCCAACACCCAACCCCAACCAACCAATTTTCACCTGCAACCACTGCAACCGTGTCTGCCTGTCCCGCATCGGACTTGTCAGCCACAAACGAGCCTGTAGCTGACGTGGACATTAACCCTCCATAAATCTTCGTTCGCGAAGCCAAGCCAAAGAAAGAAGAAAGGAGGGAAGAAAAGGGAAGTAATGGAGAAGGGGGGGGGGGGGGGAAGAGGAGGGGTTAAAAAAATAATAATAAATAAATAAATCAAAAAGATAAAGAGAAGAAAAAAGGGGGAACTTTGTTGTAATGTGAAGATAAAAGTCTTTCTGGAGGGGGTTGTGTGGGAGAGAATAACAGTCACTGCTATATCAGTTGACACTTGCGAACAGGTTTGCAGTCCGAATGGAGAGGGGAGTTGTGGTTGCCTGGCAAGGGACAAAGGGAGACTCAGAGAAGGGGGGGGGGGGACACTTGGGGTTGAGGGAATTTTAGATGTGGGAATGGTTGAAGTATTTTATGTTTTAGAAATGTTGTCATACAGTGTGTTCAAAAGTAGAAAACTGAGAAATAGAAATGGGGAAAAGGGGAAAGGTGGTGGTGAGGAAGCGGAAATGAGATGTAAACAAAGTATGAAATTGCCATGTTGAACTATGACTATAAATATTAATGGAATGCATAACCAAATCAAAAGGAAGAGGCTATTAAATTTACTGAAGAAAGAAAAAATTGATACAGCATTCGTGCAGGAAACACATCTAACTGAAGTGGAACACAAGAAATTGAGGAGAGACTGGGTAGGGCACGTAACGGCAGCATCATATAATTCAAAAGCCAGAGGAGTAGCTATATTAATCAACAAAAATGTACCAATAAAAATAGAAGAGGAAATAATAGATCTAGCAGGGAAGTGTGTAATGATAAAGTGTCAGATATATTCAGAATTTTGGAATTTGCTCAATGTATATTCACCTAATGAAGAGGATCAAAAATTTATGCAAGATATCTTTTTTGAAGATTGTAGATATGCAAGGGAATATATTGATAGGAGGGAATTTTAACCTTAATTTGGATTCAAAGTTAGATAAAACTGGACAAAAGACTAGCAGAAAGAACAAAATAGCCAAATTTATGGTTAAATCAATGGAGGAGATGCAACTTTTTGATATATGGAGGAGACAACACCCAAAGGAGAAGGAATACTCATATTATTCGAGTAGACATAAAGCATACTCAAGGATTGACCTGTTCCTGTTGTCAGCCCACATCCAAGGGAGAGTTAGGAAAACTGAATATAAAGCTAGATTGTTATCGGATCACTCACCCCTGTTATTAGCAATAGACCTAGAGGACATCCCACCGAGAACGTATAGATGGAGATTAAACTCCATGCTACTTAAAAGACAGGATTTTAGAGAATTAATTGAGCGCCAAATTAAAATGTACTTTGAAATAAATTTGGATCAGTGAAAGATAAATTTATATTATGGGATGCAATGAAAGCTTTCTTCAGAGGGCAAATAATAAGTTATGTAACTAAGATGAAGAAGGACTACAATCGGGAAATAGAACACCTGGAAAGGGAAATAGTAAGTACAGAAAAAGAATTAGCAACAAGGGAAGATACAACAAAAAGAAGAGAATTGGCAAACAAAAAAATAAAATACCAAACACTACAAACGTATAAGTGGAGAAGAACATAATGAAGATAAAGCAGAAGTATTATGAGCTTGGAGAAAAAATGCACAAAATATTAGCTTGGCAGCTTAAGACAGAACAAGCTAAAAGAACGCTATTGGCATCAAGGAAAAAGGACAAACAAATTACATACAATCCAACAGAGATCAATGAAAACTTCAAGGAATTCTAAGAGCAATTATACCGAACTGAGAACGAAGGGAAAGAAGACAAAATAAATAGTATCTAGCCAAAATTGAACTATTGAAATTGCAAGAAAAGGAGCAAAACAAATTGATAAAACCATTTGAAATAGAGGAAATACAAGATATATTAAAAAAGCTTCTGAACAATAAAACCCCTGGAGAGGACGGACTCCCAATAGAATTCTATAAAACATTTAAAGAGTTATTAATTCCTCCTCTCCTGGAAGTAATGAACCAGACTGAAGAAACACAAAACATGCCAGATTCATGTAAAACAGCAATAATTACAGTAATACCAAAGATGGGGAAAGATCCACTAACACCAGCATCGTATAGACCAATATCTCTACTTAACTCAGATTATAAGATAATAGCAAAACTATTAGCAAACAGATTGGCCGACTGTGTACCAAAAATAGTAAAACAAGATCAAACTGGATTTATTAAGAAAAGACAAACAACGGACAATATCTGCAAGTTCATTAACTTAATCCATGCAGTACAAGGAAATAAGACGTCAACAGTGCCAGTTGCTTTAGATGCAGAGAAAGCCTTTGACAGGGTAGAATGGAATTATTTATTCAAAGTACTACAGAGGTTCAACCTACCAGAGAAATATATTAATTGGATTAAAGCATTATATATGGGACCATTGGCAAAGGTGACAGTAAATGGATATATATATATATATATATATATATATAAATAACCGATTTAAATTAAGCAGGTCAACTAGGCAGGGATGCCCACCATCTCCCTCACTGTTCGCTTTAGCTATAGAACCCTTGGCAGAACTGATAAGAACAGAAAATAAAATAAAAGGGATAAAAATAAGAGAAGGAATATAAAATCAGTCTATTTGCAGATGATGTCATAGTATACTTAACAGAACCAGAATTATCAAGAAAAGAATTACATAAGAAATTGAAGGAATATGGAGAAGTGTCAGGGTACAAGATCAACGCAAATAAAAGTGAAGTGATGCCAATGAATAATGCGAATTTCACAAAGTTTAAGAAAGAATCACCATTTAAATGGCAAACACAAACAATCCTATACCTAGGTATTAGACTAGATAATAATCTAGGCCATCTATACAAATTCAATTATCAGCCATTAATGAAGAAATTATAAGATGACTTAGAACAGGGGTGTCACACTCAAATTCACAGAGGCCCAAAATTAAAAACTTGAACTAAGTCGTGGGCCAAACTAAATATTTATTGACAATTTTCAACAACATCTGCATGTTTTCTCTTCTTTCAACATATGTAATGTTAAACTTTTTCTTATTAAAATAAATGTTTAATAATAGTTTTGGTTAAACTCTTTCCAGAAGAAGCATTAACAAATGAGAAATAAAATATTCAATAAATAATATTTCTCTATAGCCTTTAAGCTCCTTTTAAATGCATATTTTTTCACAAGCCAACAAGTCAAAAAAATAACAACTTGCTTCAATGAAAATCCAATCTTTCAACGATGAACAGTCCAAAGTTAACCAAAGAAAATATTAATCCAAGCTTAGCTTGCTCCACTGTGAATTACTCTGATGCACCTGGGTCTAAACCAGATACTTGGCATCTCTTCTTAGATGCAAGTTCATCAAACTCTGGGGTCAGAGTCTCCCTCCCACCTATCTTGAAAGGTCCTGTTTTTTGTCTTTTGTTTGGCCATTTTTCGTAAGGGGTTTATTACATGCGAGTTGGGCGACAGGTCACAGATGAAAGTAAAGAGAGGAGGTGGGGGCGATTAGTGGCCTGACGGGCTGGCGCCAACGCATTTGCAAAGCATTCTGGGATTTGTAGTATTAGCTGTGCGTGCGCTATACTGGCGCGGCGGCCAGCGGGCCAGCTCTAATACATATTTGATATGATCTTGCGTGCCAAATATTATATCACGGGCCAAATTTCGCCTGCGGGCCTGACTTAGAACATTGGAAAGATTTACCACTAACACTGATAGAAAGGGTAAATTGAATTAAAATGAATATCTTCCCAAGGATACAATACCTATTTCAATGAGCTAAATTCTTCAATGAGCTGAAGAAAATAATAAGGAAATTCTTATGGAAAGGGGGGAAACCGAGGATAGCACTAGATAAATTTAACAGAATTGTACAAACATGATGGTTTGCAGCTACAAAACTTTAAAAATTATTATAGCGCAGCACAATTAAGGTATCTATCAGACTTTTATCAAACAAGGAAAAAACCAGATTGGACCAAGATAGAGCTAGATAAAATAGGGGAGAAGGTACCAGAAAATATACTTTATAAGTGGGATGAAAAACTGGTGCAATATAGAAGTGCACCAGTACTGCACCATTTACTCAACATTTGGAAGAAGATTCACGTAGAAAGGAAAAAAAACAAATTACCAACTACCAAAATTATTATTGACGCAAAATCAACTAATCTCTTTTGCAATAAATAACCTTTCCTTTAGAGAATGGGAGAGAAAAGGAATCAAAAGAATAGAAAATTGTTTTTTGGGAAATAATTTATTATCTTTTGAACAAATGAAGTACAAATATGGTATAATTCACGGTACAATGTTTGCATACCACCAACTGAAAACCTACTTGAAGGACAAATTGGAAACAGACTGAGGTTACCAGAGGGAAGCAATTTTGAATATGTGATTACAGACATAATGATAATTAAAAGATTTATAACAAACATGTACATCAAACTGCAAGAGAAAGAGAACGAGGAAATAAGCTGTAAACCCAAACAAACGTGGGAACAAGATCTAAACAAAAGATAAAGAATAAAATATGGGAAAAGCTATGCTCCAGAACTATGAGAAATACAATAAACACGAGGTTACGCATGATACAATATAATTGGTTACATAGGCCCCAAAAGTTAAATAAATGGGACCCAACAGTATCAGACAGATGTTTTCGCTGTAAGAAGGAAACGGGAACAACAGGACATGCAATTTGTACTGCTAATACCCTAAATCAGGTATTAAATAAAATCACCAAAAAAAAAATCACAAAAAGCAACATACCAAAAGATCCAGAGATCTTTCAATTGATGGGATTGAAGGCCGATAAATCCCAAGGGCCTGATAATCTACATCCTAGGGTACTCAAGGAAGTGGCCATTCAGATAGCAGATGCTTTAAGAATTATTTTCCAGAACTCGATAGACTCAGGATCAGTACCCATGGATTGGAGGGTAGCTAATGTTACCCCACTATTTAAAGAGGGGGGTAGAGAAAAGGCAGGGAATTATCAGCCTGTGAGCCTTACATTAGTAGTGGGCAAAATGATGGAATCCATTATTAAGGATGTAATAGCGGAGCATATGACTAGCAGAGAAGGGATCGGACGGAGTCAACATGGATTTACAAAAGGTAAATCGTGCTTGACAAATCTATTGGAATTCTTTGAGATGGTGACAGGTAAAATAGATGGGGGAGAGCCAGTGGATGTGGTGTACCTGGACTTCCAAAAGGCCTTCGATAAGGTCCCGCATAAACGACTGGCTTCCAAAATCAAGGCTCATGGGATTGGGGGCAAAGTATTGATGTGGATTGAGAACTGGCTGGCAGGTAGAAGACAGAGAGTTGGGATAAATGGCTCATTTTCTGAGTGGCAGGCGGTGACCAGTGGGGTGCCACAGGGATCTGTATTGGGACCCCAGCTGTTCACAATTTACATTAATGATCTGGATGAGGGGATTGGATGTCATATCTCCAAATTTGCAGATGACACTAAGCTAGGAGGAGTTGCGTGCATGGAAGAGGGGGTCAGGAAGCTCCAGTGTGATTTGGATAAATTGGGGGACTGGGCAGATACATGGCAAATGCACTACAATGTGGATAAATGTGAGGTTATCCACTTTGGTAATACAATCCGGAGGGCAGATTACTATTTGAATGGCAATAGATTAAGAGATGGGGAAGTGCAGAGAGACCTCGGGGTACTTGTACACCAGTCTCTGAAGGTGAGCCTACAGGTACAGCAGGCAGTTAAAAAGGCAAATGGTATGTTGGCCTTCATATCAAGAGGGTTTGAGTCTAGGAACAAGGATACCTTACTGCAGCTGTACAGGGCCTTGGTGAGACCCCACCTGGAGTATTGTGTGCAGTTTTGGTCACCTTATCTAAGGAAGGATGTTCTTGCAATGGAGGGAGTGCAGAGGCGATTCACCGGGCTGATACCTGGAATGGCAGGAATGACTTAGGAGGAAAGATTGCGCAAATTGGGATTGTACTCGCTGGAGTTTAGAAGATTGAGAGGGGATCTCATAGAGACATATAAAATTCTGGCAGGACTGGACAGAATGGTTGCAGATGGGATGTTTCCAATGGTGGGAAAATCCAGAACCCGAGGCCATGGTTTGAGGATAATAGGCAAACCATTTAGGACCAAGATGAGGAGGAATTTCTTTACCCAGAGGGTGGTGAATCTGTGGAATTCATTGCCACAGAGGGCAGTAGAGGCAGGTTCATTAAATATATTTAAGAGGGAATTAGATCTATTTCTTCAGTATAAGGGTATTAAAGGTTATGGAGAGAAGGCGAGGACGGGGTACTGAACTTTAGGGTCAGCCATGATCTCGTTGAATGGCGGAGCAGGCTCGAATGACCTACTCCTGCTCCTATCTTCTATGTTTCTATGTTTCTAAGTAATATAAGTAGTAAAGATTTAGGCCTCAAATTGGATGGAGCACAAAAAGATTTATTATGGTAGCCTTAGCTGTAGCAAAATGTATAATGTCAACCTGGAAATCAGAAGAGAGCCTGAGAATACAGCAATGGTACATGGAAATGAATAAATGCATTCCATTGGAAAAAATAACATATAAGAAATAACATCACAGTATTCGAACAAATTTGGGAACTGTACATGGAACACAACAGAGAGGTCCTACCGCGGATCTCCACCACCTAAAATGACAGAAGGAAAAGAAGACGAAATGAACTGACCCAGTGTGTAAATGTAGATGACACAAATTTCTTGTTTATTTTCATTGTGCGATGACATTTTTAATGGGTTTATTGTATTGTATATGTTGAACCCTAATGGGTTCAAATGGGTAGGGTGGGGGGGTGAAGGAGGGAGGGAATGGAGGGGGAAAAAGGGGAGAAAATGACACTGTGTATATTCAAGAGGAAAATGTTTGTGTGTATTGTGGTCAATATGGTTCATAGTGTGAAAAATAAAAAAAATTAATAAAAATACAGTATCCTTGACCTAGTACCATCAAGTAGGGAGATACAGGAGTTTCAAAATCAGGACTCCCAGGCTGGGAAATAAATAGCTTCTTCCCACAGGCTGTGAGAATGATGAACACATTCTGTTACCTTGCACCTCTTATAAATGAAACAGATAAATTATTCTGAACAATTTATTTTATATTATATCTTTATGTATATGTGTGATTATTATGTGATGTATATTATCTCAGTGTGGACTCTGGTCTAGAGAAACTGAGTTTCTTCTGATTATATGGACAGTCATATGATAATGACCTTGAAATTGAACAGTTGCTTGTTGCCACTTAATGTAATAAAGGAATCCAGGAAGAAGTCCATGCACCTTTCACTGAATATTCTCATGAGTTCTGCTCCCATAGCCTTCTAGCATTCAGTCAAGGATAGGATTCTTCTCACCCTCCACAGTACCAGGCCTCCTACTCTCGATATTACACCTTAACAGTGTCCATAATCAAGGGATCAGTTGAAAGCTTCCGACACCTCCAACATGCTTTCGCTCTCGGAATCCATGAAAACTCTAACATTAACTGTTTCTCTTTTCATATCTGCTGGTCAACGCAGTCAATTATCACCATCATTTTCTGCTTTCTAAACATTTTAGATGTCTAGCATCTGCCGTATCTTCACATTCCAAAACTCCCCCAAAGGGTCACACAGATAGGGATGGACAAAACTAGGATGAGTGAGTGACATCAGAAATTGGAATCTAGACAGCAGAGCTGCCAGTGACTTCTGGATGGGAGATTCAATGTACAATTTTGACTTTGCTATCCTTTGAACTCTGAAGAAAGATTTTTTTTCAATCACAATTGAAGGTTCAATAGTTATTGCTTGTTAGCTTTCACTTCTGAAATTATCGTACTAGCACAAGATGGGAAAAAGTTGCAACACTAACTCGGGGTTAAGAATGTCTTCAAGAAACAAGGCCAGAATGGTTAGCATGGCAGCTACTTCTGTTACAGCATCAAGAAATGAGGCCAGAATGGTTAGCGTGGCAGCTACTGCTATTACAGCTTCAGCAAACTTTGTTTGCATCTTGTGCTGTCTGCAGGGAGTAGACAAGTCCTACCTGGAAATGACATGGGATTTCCCAGGTGCTGTTTTGTTCCCACCCTCCAAAACCATATGGGGTTGGTAGGTTAAATGGGTGTAATTGGGGCAGCACAGGTTTCAATGACAAGAATCAACCTCTTTTTAAATTTTTAATTAAAAAAAGAATTAGATGTACAGCACTGTAAAATGCCATTTCAGCCTACAAGTCCGTGTTGCCCAATTACACCCAATCAACCTTGGTGCATTTTGAATGGTGGGAAGAAACTGGAACACCCCCATCCCCCACCGGGGAAAACCCACACAGACACAGTGAGAACATACAAACTCCTTAACGACATCGTGGAATTTGAACCTCATCGTTAACTGTGCCACTCCTTGTTAAAAAAAATCTACTTTAGAATGATAAAGGTTGTCTCCTTAGCTTTACCTCACTACACATTTATTGACTAGGCCAAAGTTGGGAATGTTAATTGATGTTTGAAGCGACAAACCCAGCCCCTCCTGACTAGAGAGCAGAAAGGCAAATGTGCAGCCAGTTGCAGGATCATTTTTTTTGTAATCAGAGTTCTTGAACAAATAGTAAGAGCTGCCATTAGTTTTACAAGCATATCCACAAAATCTCCCTCTCATGACAAGGTTAAAAGTTGATTTTTATTTCTCCATTTACCAACAGTCCACAAATTACACACTTCTCAGCAGGACTCACCCACATCCATCTACAGATCAGGTTTTAAACAGGAAAGTCTGCTGACACTGGGATTGTCGTGCAATACACAAAAATGCTGGAGAAACTCAGCAGGTTCTGAAACACAAAACTCTGTAGAAGCTGCGATTGTAGTAAAAACACACGGAAATGCTGGAGGAGCTCGGCCGGTCTTGCAGCGTCCACTGGAGTTAAAGATATATTACCAACATTTCAGGTTTGAGCCCTTCAAGGAGCAAAGAGCAGGAAGGTGTCCAGACCAACAAAAGGTGTTAATTGGATAGGATATGAAGAGAGATGAGAATTGATTTAGGTTCTGAAAAATGAGAGGAAAAAGGGAAGAGAGAGATCGAGACAGAGCTGGAGGAAAGATGACAAAGAGAAGAAGGCCATGGGGGGAGGGGGGTTTAAATGCCAACCAGTTGGAGGGTGCCCAGAGAGAAAATGAGGTGTTGTTCCTTCAATTTCCAGGTGGTCTCAGTCTAGCAGTGCAATCGTCGACAGACATGTCAGCAAGAGAATGGGATGGGAAATTGAAATGGATGGCGACTGGGAGATTTATGCTATTGTGGTGGACAGAGATGAGGTGCTCAACAAAGCGATCTCCCAGTCTGCACCCAGTTTCTCCAGTGTAGAAGGGACCACAACAGGAGTACTGGAAGCAGCAAATGACCCCTGCAGATTCACAAGATAAATGTTTCTTCACTTGGAAGGATCGTTTTGGGCTCTAACTGATGGTGGAGGGAAAATATAGGTGCAAGTGGAGCAGTGACCATAACATGATTGAGTTCAGTTTCAAATTTGGAAAGGAAAAGCTGATATCAGGTGTGTCAATATTTCAGTGGAACAAAGGAAATTGCAGTGGTATGAGAGAGGAACTGGCCGAAGTTGACTGGAAAATTAAGCTAGATGGAGGGACGGCAGAGCAGAATTGGTTGATATTTCTACACGGAATAAGGAGAGCGCAGGATAGATATATTCCACGAGAGAAGAAAATTATGAATGGTAAAATTGAGCAAATGTGGCTAACAGGAGAAGTGAAGGCTAAAATAAAAGCAAACGGGATAGCATACAAGGAAGCTAAAATTAATGAAAACCACTGGGAAACATTTGAAAACTTAGACAAAGAAAGTTATTATGAAAGAAAAGAAGTTGGCAAGTAACTTACAAAAAGACACTAAGAGCTTTTTAAAAAATATATAAAAAGTAAAAGAGAGACAGGAAGATAGGACTGATTGAAAATAATGCTGGAGAAATTGTAAGGAGTCAGAGAGAGATGGCAGAGGAACTAAATATTTTGCGTCAGTCTTCACTGAGGAAGACAAGACCAACATACCCAATAGTAAGAGGGCTCCGGGAATGGTTGCTAGTGATTTAGTAAGCTAAAGATGTCTCCCAAACCAGATGAGATGCCCCACGGGTTCTGAAGAAGGTGGTTTGGAGATTATGGCGGCATTGGAATTGATTTTCCAGAAATCAATAGACTCTGGTATGGTTCCGGAGGATTGGAAGGTTGCAAATATAGTTCCGCAGTTTAAGAAAGGAGGGAGGTAGATAAAAATAAATTATAGGCCTATTAGTCTTATGTTGGAAAGTTATTGGAGTCGATCCTCAAGGACGAGGTTATGAAATACTTCAAGGTGCATAACAAGATAGGTTTCATGAAGGGAAGATCCTGCCTGACTAAACTATTCGAATTTTATTTGAGGAAATCTCAAGTAGGGTGGAGAAAGGAAATGCTGTGGATGTTGTGTATTTAGATTTTCAAAAGGCCTTTGATAAGGTGCCACATAAGAGGCTGTTTAATGAGAGCCCATGGAATTACAGGAAAGATGCTCCACTGTGTGGAGCATTGGCTGATAGGCAGAAAGCAAAGGATGGGAATAAAGGATCCTATTCTGGTTGGTTGCCAGTTACTAGTGGTGTTCCACAGGGGTTGGTGTTGGGGTCTCTTCTTTTTACAAAGTATCTTGATGATTCAGATTATGGATTGAACGGTTTCGTGGTGAAGTTTGCAGAGGTCACCAAGATGGGTGGTGGAGTAGGAAGTGTTGAAGAAACCAAAAGGTTGCAGGGAGACTTGGACAATTTAGGAGAGAGGACAAAGAAATGGCAGATGAGATATAATGTTGAGAAATATAATGTTGTGCATTTTGGTTGAGGAAATAAACAGGCAGATTAATACTGGGATGGGGAGAAAATTCAAAATTTGGAAGTGTCAAAGAACTTAGGAGGTCCTCGTGCAGGACGGCCTAAAGATTAACCACCAGGTTGGGTCAGCAGTAAAGAAAGCGAATGCTATGTTGGCATCATTTCAAGAGGAAGAGTTTATAAAATGTAAAGAGGTGTTGATGAGGCTCCATGGGGCACTGGTGAGACCTCATTTGGAGAACTGTGTGCAGTTTTGGGCCCCCTACCTTGGAAAGGATGTAATAATGTTGAAGAGAGTAGAGAGAAGATTTTCCAGAAAGATCGTTTAGCAACTCTTGGACTTTATTCATTGGAATATAGAAGAATGAGAGGGGATCTCAGAAATATTTTGAATCCTGAAAGGATTGGACAGAGTACATGTGAATAAGGCATTTCTCTTGGTGGGTGAATCCAGGACAAGGGGGCAGAGTCTTAGAATTAGAAAGGACCCATTTAAAAAAGATAAGTAGAAATTTCTTTAGCCAGAGGGTCGTGGAATTGTGGAATTCACTGAGGGAGTTAAAGGAGGAGATTGATAGGTATCTAATTAGTCAGTGTATCAAGGGATATAGGGGAAAGGCCAGAATTTGGAACTAGATGCAAGAACAGTTTAGCTCCGGGTGGATTAGCAGAGCAGACTCAATAGGCTGAATGGCCTATTTCTGTTCCTTTTTCTTGTGATTCCCTGTGGTCACAGGGGTATGTACCCTCAGCAGGTTATACAACATTGGTTAGTAAAGGGTAACCAATGTTTCAGCCCTGAGATCCTGTGTGATGTCAACGATTATCCCAGTGAGAAACATTGTTCAAACAGAATGGAATGATGTGCTCTAATTGAAACTTCTCTTTTTAGAGACAAATCCAGGGAGGAAGCGATCGTCCATCAATGGTGGGATTGCTTCAAGAAATGCTGCTTTTCTATAATTATTTTTTAGGTTGTAAGGTAGCAATAAAAAAATCATTTTCAGAATTTGAGTATATTTGCAAAACAAAAAGAGAAACTTAAATACAAATCAAAACGATCTTCTCCCTTTGTCAAGACTAATAGCAGCTTCGTAATTTTTAACATTTTCAGATTTGGACTGAGAAGCAGCAAAGCAGCTTTAACAGATAAAAGATACTGTTGGCATGGCATTAAAATATGTGCTCTTAAACTTGAACATCTCCATATAATTGGTAGTATTTGCAATTCTTTCAGGATGCATTTCATCATTCTGAATGTCAAAAAAAGTATTATGCGTTTTTAAAGTGTTGATGTACTCAATATTACAGACGAGTTAAAAAGAACATTCTTTGAAGGCAACTGTTCTCTTGAGTCTGGTACAATGCATCAAGATCATCCCATGTTGTACACAGAACCTACAAATGGTCCACACATTCGTGTCTCACTTTCCTTTCAGAACAAAGCCATTTCTTTAACATTCAGTTAACATTCATACGTAGCATTAGACAAAGTTAGAAATAGTTCAATATGTAAGCAAATGTATTCAATGATCTCAAAAAGCTACTTTGAAAACTATACTCCATACCTCTATTTGTTGAACGAACATCTGCAGGGTTTTCAACATACCAAATGTGAATTCTAATAGAAACTCCAAACACATTTCTGTATTTAGTACACGATTAAATATCACTCAAGCTTCCTCTCAGCACACTCTAACTTCTTTCCTCACTTTCCAGTTCTTGATCGACTGCTATTTTTCTTTCTATTATTAGTCTTTGCTGTACATCCATCAAATGTATTCTCTCAGGCACATCTATCATGGACTGTGCTTCCATCCAGAATACGATCTTTAATTCCTGCAGCACATAGGTGATCAAGAATCCATTAGTTGTCAAGAGCATTGCCTACATTCGTGGACTATCCATGACGCCACGCTGCCCAAATACACCCATGTGACCAATTAACCTACTAACCCTGTACGACTTTGGAATGTGGGAGCAAACTGGAGCAGACATTGGGAGAACGTACAACCTCCGTGGAGACAGCACTGGATTCAAACCCAGGTTGTTGGCAGTGTAATAGCATTGCACTAACCACTAGACCAGGCTAATTGCACTGCCCTAAATTAGACTTTAATTTTATTTATTAATTTTTCTTTACTAACTAACTGCTCTTAATTTGGAATTTCCTGACCAACGTTGACCAGATCCAGATTTTCTAAATCAGCCATTCTGTATACACCATTACTTAAAATGAAATTCTACACTTGGCTTCAACAAGGAGTTTCCGGATCAAACTTTACAATATTGTTAGCACTTGCTCGCAAGTCCTGATGATCCTTGGACATGTGCTCTTTGGCCCATTGAGTCGGCACAGATCAAAGACCTGAACTTGTACTTGCACTAATCTGATAGGATTCTCTTCACATATCTTTTTGTCACCAGTTCCCACTCACCCATACATGAGGGGCAATTTAGAGTGGCCTATCAACCAGCAAGTCTTTGTGATGTGAGAGAACACAATGTATCCAAAAGCAATGCATAGGGTCAAGGGAGGACATACAAGTTCAAACACAGGCAGACAAGGAATGAAATTTTGTTGCTGATATTGAGTCCGACAGTGCAGAATTGGCCATTCAGTTCAACTATTCCAATGTCAACCATTGATATTCTGGGGCTGGTTCTGTCTGCCCACATTTTGTGCTTATTCTTCCAAACCTTTCCTCTCATTATCTGTCATAATTCCACTTGCTTCTACTTTCTCTGACACTTTGGTTTTTGATACAAAATTTCCATCAGGAGTGATAAAAGTGTCCCTTAGGTCCCCTCTCAAATCTTTCCCCTCTCACCTTGAAGCTTTGAGCCATTATTTCTGCTGGAGAAATCTCAGTGCTATCCCAAAAATGGATTTCAATCAGGTCTGCCCTCTTCCCCATTTGGGGATCCGACCTCACCCTTTGACGCTCTCTGTTTTTGTATCCACATTGGAAGCAAGTGAAGAAATGCAATTGCCTCCCAATTAAGACAATGAGTGGGTCTTTACATGGGACTTCCCTCTATGCTCCTCAGGTATTCATTTACAACATTTTATCAATATCTTTCACACTTTGTCAGGTCTCAAGCCAGTGGGATTTGTAATGGGAGGATCACGTGACCTCTCCAGCAGGCAAGGGATTGGTAGTGATCTCATCTACCAAAGGTGAGAGCTGCCTACAGGTGAGGCTGATGCCCATTTGGTCCTTGCAGGTCACATGGATGGACCCTGCATTGACAAAGCACACACAAGGCCCCTACTATCTCTCTTTACTGCTCCCTCAGAACCATTGCTGAGCTACAGGATGCTGAAAGGTCAAATGTGCTGGGCCTGACCTGGATTCTGAGTTGCAGCAACACTGGAGACCAGGTTCATTTGGATGTTCTTGTTTAGTTAGGTGGTATACCGTGCCTGTAGCTGGTAGGCACGACAAGCTTAACCCTCCTTGATTTGTGTACTCAGTATATTGTGCCTCTGGATGGTAGGCACTGTAGGTTTAACCCTTGTTTCACAATCGTCTTTGCTGTATATCCATCAAATGTCTTTCATGAATTCCGCTGTGCATAGTTGAATACCAGCACGTGTCCAACCTTGATTCACCTTGGACCCATTGAACCTATTCTGAACACAACAGGTTCTATCATGACCGTTTCCACTATTGTATTCATGTCAAAACCCACCATCTCATCTGTAATATATTCCTTCAAATTCTGCCATATTTCCATAACATTGTAGAGTCCACAAGGGGGACAACAAATAGACTGACCCACACTTTCATTCTACTCCAATGTTCATATCTCAGCTACAACAAGCTCAAAATTCAAAATTAAGGCAGCAAGGACAGGGATTCTATCCAACATGGCTCAATTGAAGTCAACTAGGTTCTTAAAGTGTGGAACATTACACCATTCTGCAAACACCTCTTTTCACCTCAACTTTCATGGTTGTTTTTTTCCTTCTTAAAATTATGATCACTTTCTTCTCCCAAATGAGGGAACTTCACTTTGACTTCCTACTTCAAATCATTCTTAGTGCTGTGGTTCTGGAAACCTTTGTAATTTCAAGTTCAGCTCATTCATCTTCTATAGACAAGATGTCATTGTGAACCTTCCAGCATCCATGAGACATACCAGTTTTCTCAAGCTCGCCCTCATACCAAGGCATTCCTTCTTCCAATGATGTCCACAACAATGCCCCCAAATTCCACAATACACCTTCAACTCCAAGAGAATTTGAAAGGCAGCATCTCTCTCACTCCTCCTTCCTCATTGCAAACAGACATGAGCCCTGTAGTCAGCTCACTCAAGTCACAACAGATTCCTGAAATATCCCTCAGCACCATCCCATTCACTCATCAAGCAAATTAAGAAAAGCAAAAGAGGTTCAATGAGTTAAGCAGCATCCATGGAGAGAAATGGGCTGACAAAATCTCCAAGAATAAAGGATATGAGCCAAAAAGAAAAGCTTCCATGGCCTATGGCAAAACTTCCATATACTTGTAGCATTTCCAGTATTTCTGTGAGCTGGTGACCTGACAGACCAGATTGGCCAAGCCTTAAGAAAGAGGATCACTTCATCATTATTGATTTGGTAGCCTTGCTTTTTGCCAAATGTGAAACTGCTGTCTTTTCTCACAGTCCACAGACCAGCGAGCACCAATCCTGCAGGCTGAGAGCTCCCCTTCAGTTCACTTAATTTGCTTTGATTGTCCCAAAACTTCTGACAGAGGATACAAATATTCCCTGCTTTCCAGTGACTTCAAAACCTCAGCTGTGATTCAAGGTACTGATACATCATGTCTGACCTTATCACAAACAGTAATATTGCTTCCTCATGCTCCCTCACGTTATTTTGTGTCTCCTATTTAATACACAACAATGGATCAAAAACTAAAATTACAGATGCAGGAAGTAGAAAATTAAAGAACAGAAAATGGTAGCAAAGTCTCAACAGGTCAGGCAGCATATGTGGAAGGATGAAGAACGGATGGAAGCCTCTTCGACCCAAAATGTTAATTCAACATTGCTTCTCTGACCGACCGACCCCTTCTCTGGATGAGCGACCCTGCCCCACCCCCAGTACAGTACAGTCATGCATCACTATGTTCTGTGAAATAGGACATTAGGTGTGGTGCAAACAACATATTACGTACTTAGCATACATTATGTCCCATTCGATCAAGATTTCAGAACTCTGTTATAACCTTATGAGACCACAGACACATTTGCAGTCGAACGTTGCCCGAACAGACATCATGCAGCGCACAATGGTTAGATCTATGCTCTTTTAGCACCAATTACCCAGGTCAAATCCAGTGCTGTCTGTCTCCCCATGTCTGCATGGGTTTTCTCTGGTGGTCTGGTCTCCTCCTACTCTCCAAAACCTTTGAGGTAAATTGGGAGGCACTAATTTCATGGGCTAGAAGGCCTTCTACTGTTCTGTATTGTTAAAATTAAATTCCACAAGTTATTTGCTTCAAGGATATATGGGACTAAATCTACAAGCTCACAGATTGGCTGGGATCTGTTCATACTTCAAGTTTCTGCACATGTGCATCCCTTGTCATCTTCACCAGTCTTCCTCCTGCTCACAGAAGCCTGTTTAACTTCAGTTCGTTGACCTCTCCATGGAGACAGGAAATGTGACCAGTAATAGCTTAATACTCCATATTCCTGCTCACTATTTATTTAAAAGAACACTTCCTGTTCTAAAAAGAGCGTTGAATGCCAAAAAAATTCAAGTTTTGATCCTTTCATTTCCTCACCTTTACAATTAAGGTTAGGTAATTACAATTTCCTGTTTTAAGAATTCTGCTGAGCGTTACACCCATTCTGTTAAGAGCTCGCCAAACAATTCCAGAATCTAACCTGAAACAAGCCAAGTGAAAACAATTACTTTGGTTAGTTTATTTTCTCCATAGGGTGGATCCTGGACCCACAACACCTCCTTGTCAGCTTGTGGTGGGCGGGGGGGGGCTACCAGCCTCTATCTTCACAACCCTTTACAGGTGCAGAATTGAGAGTGACCTATCTGACTGCATCATTTGGTGGGATGGTAACTGCAAAACATCAGACTGGAAGTCAATGCAGAAGATCATTAAAACAGTCAAGATCATTGGGGTCTCCAATCCTCTACTGATGACATTTACCAGGAGCATTGTTCAAATAAGGCTCAAGGAATTATTGAAGGTCCCCATCATCCACCGTGTACCTACCTTTGATACACTCCAATCAGGTGGAGATGAGGATGGTAGAAAAGGAGCCTCAAAATCAGGACCACCAGGCTGGGAAATAGGCTCTTCCCACAGGCTGTGAAATTGATGTAACCAAGTCAATTCCAAAATATTTATTTACACTTATTTTAATTACATCATTCTATATTTATGCAATTTAATGCATTCCATATCGTGTACTATATGTGTATATGTATTCACCGTGGACCAGAAAAACACTTTCAATTGGTTGTACATGTACAAATTGAACTTTATATAGGAATACAGGCAAGGATAACATGCAATGTTCATCTCGACTTGTGCTCACATGAGGAGCCACCATCAAGATCTGCATCTGATTCTACATTTGGACCAAAGCCATGATGATGTCTTCAGCCTATCGTTGGTTGCATACCACAAAAGTGCCATTTGGTTGAATTGTTGAAGGCAAAATGATAGATGATCCTGATGCAGACTGATGGTATTAAGGGGCCTTGGATTCATCGGCCTTGTGTAAGGCATTGTTTATTACAATTTAAGGTGGTACATAAAATACACATGTCTAAACTTAAATTAATCACATTTTATGCAAATGTTGACCAACTATGTGAAAAGTGCAAATTTTTTGAAGCTTCATTGATACGTTTTGGGAGTGCCCCAAATTAGGAAGATATTGGGAGAATAGCTTTCAATCTTTATCAACAATTTTTAAAAATTGAAATAGATCCATGCCCTTTAATAGCCTTGTATGTTTTTTCTTGTGAACCGGATATACCTTTGTTGGCATCTCAAGAGAAAGTTTTGGCACGTTGGTAGCTAGACAAGCAGTTTTAAGGAGATAGAAAGATGAACTAAGGTCAGAGAAAATTCGATATAATGTTAACGATAGAAAGTTTCAGTTAGAAAAGATATGGGGCCCATTCATAGAATACTATCGTAATTGGCAGTTTTAGGTAATTTGGATGCTCCGTCTGTCCTCTGAGGGTCGCTACTTGATCCAGATTTTTTTGGTCCTATTAAGTGACCTTAATTAGAGGGAAGGGTTAGATAAGTATTAGTTTTAGAGTTTTTTTTTTAAAGACGTTGATCATATATGGCAGGAGAGGCCAAACTTGCTTAACATAAGAGCCACATACCATAAACTTCAGATGTTCGATAGCCAGAGTAATCACACGATCGCAAGCCACACCCACTAACACTATAATTAACAGGCCCTTTCAGGTGGTCATAATACTCAAATGTAAATCCGCCTAAAATACTTGAATGCGGCTGTCGGGAGGCCACCTGAAAGCGGAGAACCTGTCCCCAAGGTGTACTTACTCAACCCACCTCAGGGAGGGATATTCTCTGCTTCCAAGCACTCTCCCTAGGCACCTGAAAGTGGCTAGCAGGGGGCAGGCTGATGACAATCCCCGCCACTTGGTGACCCAACTCCCCACTGCCTGACAGCCCCCCCCCCCCCCCCCCGACACGGAACATCAGGGCTGGGACAGTTTTGTTGGGGAAAGTATTTTCCAGTCCTTGTCTTGCAAATCACCCATTTGAAAAATGCTGATACACTCCAGGTAGTGAAGAAGCCCTGTTGAATTACCCTCCCCGCTGGCGACACCCACCCTCCCCTCAAACCGCACATTACATGTTAAAGAGCCGCACGTGGCCCGTGAGCCGCAGTTTGGCCACCCCTGATATATGGCTTAATTTTGATTGTCCTCGATCATAACAATTACTTAGTATAATGAATGTTGGTGTAATGTAACCCAGTTGGTTTAGATTCATAATTAATTTAATAAATAATGTCAAATTAACAATTATGGATGAAATTCATTTTAAAATGCATTATATTAATTGTATGCTATGATATTCCTTTGTTATGTTAGTACAACATTTATATAGGATTATTATGTTAAACGCAATAAAAATATTTTAAAGGAAGGATTCATCCACCAATTTGGAGGACAGGATGTTGAGCAGACGTCTCTATTTTCATCATGGAATTGAAATCAATGTCGCTTTACTGGAACAGCTCTGAGATCTAGCCTTCAGCGCCACAGGTGGAATGCTCAATTTTGTTCATCACTAATTACCACCCATCTTGTGACATCACTTTGCAAGTTTGTCAGCTAGTGTGACACTCCTGGTATGTTCTTCTAAGTTACTAATGGAGAGAGGAATTGATTTCCGGCCTGGAGATACTTTATCACCCCAATTCATAGTCGAGACACCTGAACTTTATAACCAGACCAATTCTGAAGGAATTTAGCTTCAAGAACCTGATCAGCAAGCACACGTCAAGTTTATCTTTGCATCTTGACTTCATTAGGTGTGCCAAGTACAATTCATGAACAGTACAGAAAGAGCATTTCATCTGGAACAACCCTGTCATCAATGAGTGAAATGAAATGCTGATTACATACAAAACGAGGGAACCTAAATGGCCCATTTTTCCTGCTCACATCAAGCTTCAGTATGGTTACAGTTTATTTCAGCTGTGTTACATACTGCAATAATAAAATGTTGATTACGTTTTCTTGCTTTTAGAATGCAGGTGGTGCTGACAAGACCAGTAATTATTGCCCATCCCTCTTTGTAGAGAGGTATAGAGCACTACAGCAGAGAAACAGGCCCTTTGGCTCATCTAGTCTTAGCCAAACAATTTCTCTGTCTCGTCCCATTGATTTGCAGCTGGACCATAGCCCTCCATATCCTTCCCATCTATGTACCTATCCAACCTTTTCTCAAATGTCAAAATTGAGCCTGCATGCTCCATTTCAGCTGCCAGCCTATCCCACACTCTCTGCATGAAGTTCTCCCTGATTTCACCTTTCACCCTTGACCCATGTCCTCACCCAACCTCAATGGAAAAAGCCTGCTTGCATTTACTCGATCTGTGCTCCTCAATTTTGGGATGGTGGGTCTGGAGACTATTGCAGAACAGAGTAGGAGTACTGGTGCATAATTCCACAAAAGTGGTGACCCAATTTGACAGGGTGGAGGTGGCCACATTGGCTTTGCTTGCCTTCATTCGATTGGTTATTGATACAAAGTTGGGACCACATAATACAGCTGTACAAGGTGGGAGACCATATTTCCCCCGCAGCTGTGAGGCTCCTGAACGAATCCCTCAGCAATGCCATCTTGCTGCCCTTGCTTGAAACTAATTGATCTTTTCCATTGTAACCTTTTTCTCTGTAAATTGTGCTCTTTGGATCGTCATGAATGTTAAGGATAACCTGTTAGACTGATTGTAGAAGAACATTTCTCACTGAATTGAGCATTTTGTGACAACTTAAAATTCCAAAGATTATGGGTCTCAGAACAGATGCCTGCTGAACTCTACAAATAACTGACCTCCAGGCAGAATATAGTCTACTTACTACCACCCTCTGCAAGCAAGCCAATTCTAAATCCACACAGCTAAGGTTCCATGACTTTCTAAAGGATTCTGCCATGGGGATCTTGTCAAATACTTTCCTAGAATCCACGTACACCATGTCTACTGCTCTATTTCATCAAATTCTTTTGTCACTTCCTGAAAATTCTCAATTAGGCATGACCCACCCCTCAAAGCTGTGCTGACTGTCCATGAGAAGACCAATTCTCAATGCTCATAAATCCTGCCAACAAGAATCCTCTCCAATATTTTGCCCACCACAGAGGCAAGACTGACTGGTGTAGAATTCCCAGAATTCTCCTATTACTTTTTTTAAACAAGGGGCCACATTTGCCTTTCTCCAATGCTCCAGTACCTCCTCTAAGGTCAGGGAGGACACATTGCCAAGCCCCTGTAACCTTTTGCGTCTTTTCAAGCAGTAACTTTGCGTTTATCTCATCCAGTCCTGGGACTCAACAATTCTAATGTTTTAAGATCCAGCTCTTCCTCTTTCTTAAATGTCACGGCAAAGTTTGAAGTTCCAGTATTCATAATGAACAGAGGAAGAAGGGTGATATTATCCCAGGTCAGAGGAACTTGCAGGAAGCAATTTTTTGTGTTTTCTATCTTATCTTCCTCTATGGTAGAGAATGTTAGTTTGCAAGATACCATCTAAATTTAGACATTCATACAATACAGTCCATGGCACCCAATTACATTCAATTGACCTAAAACCCCCATAATGTTTTGAATAGTGGGGGAAACCAGAGCTCCTGGGAAAACCCTTGACACAGGGAGAACATACAAACTCCTTACAGAATGCGCAGGATTCAAACCCTGGTCCCAAACGCTGGCCCTCTAACAGCTTTATGCTAACCGTGTTGCCCCATCAAAACCAATTATTTACCTCCTCTACTAACTTTGTTTTATAGATGAGTGGCAAGGGCTTATGGGCCAGAAGGGCCTGTTGCTATACTTTATCTCCAAATGAAAAAATAAATTCCCTTTTTGCTCACCTAGCAAATTACTTGAAGGAATGTTAAAACTATAAACACACAATCGTTCATGCGCTTCCACTTTTGATGGAACAATTGTATTGGGTCGCACTCTGAGAACTTTTGAAAATTACTTGAATTGCTTCCTAACTTCATTATCACACCTTCCAGATCATCCACTTGGTCATAGGTTAACTTCTCAAAACAAAGGGCCATGATTAAAATATTCAATTGTTGTAATCAGACATAGTGGTGCGGAGTCAGATACAAGCCACAGAAGATTATTGATAAGTTCTGTCAAGATCACGATCTACAGTCCATGAACTGTTGCACACAAAAGTTTGGGAACCAGAGTTTGAATGCACACAGACCAGCAGGATTCTGTATTGAAGTGTTACATGGAAATCAGGCACACAGACTTCCAAGAAAGGGGGGGAAATTTCATGATTTCTCTGGCACAACTTCAAAAGGGAGTTTAGGAATGATAGAATATTACCATACAGAAACAAGTCCTTGGGCCCTTCTGGTCTATGTTCTACTTTGAGACATTTCATTTTCATAAAAGGGATTTGTTACCTGAAGAATTCATCAATAGATGGAACCCTCTGCAGCCAGACTCCGATTCATCATTATTTATTCCCTTCAGAATCAAATTCAGGGAGTAAAATGGATTTTATGACAGGCCTCTTAACAGGAGATGCAAAATTTTGAAAAATTCACAAACCTTGTGGAATTTTAAAAAATATTTGAGAGGTTGGCACTTGCATTTAAATATTACAAGATGAATGCAGGCTCCTGCATAAAACTGGGCAAAGCTATATCACGGGCAAATCTATATCACTAGGAGATTTACAGACAGTTGTTACATTAACAACTTTAGTACCAGTCACTTTTTAAGAGGATGGAAACATGCCGAAAGCACTTCCTGCCCAGCTGGATTTTTTTTTTTAAAAAGAGGCTTGACCCATTGCATGAGACATTGAGCTTCTGGTCTTTAAAAAGATGCCTTTTATGTACTGTGGTAAATCCTTGTCTCGGTTTCCTTCACATATGGAAATACGATTACTCCTCCTTGGACAGTTCCTCAAGATTTAAAAAAATCTCTTCCTTTATTTGTGCAGGTGGAGGTGACTTATGAGGGCAGCAAAGGAAGCAAACATGTGGTGTTCATTCATGGCAGTTCTTGAGATGAACCATTGCTTGTGCTAGTATTCTAGGTGTTCCTGATATGTAACTTCTTTGCAGTAACATTCCAACTGCTGCTTCTCCACTTTGAGACATCGTGCACCAGGGAATTCAAAGGATGCATCGAGAGATATGGCCCAAACAAAAGCAAATAGGACCTGTTTGGGTCCACAACTCAGTCAGCGTGGACAAGTTGTGCTGATGGGCATTCGATCCCCAAATTTGAGGCCCTGGTGTATTTGGTGGGCTATGTTGCACAGGCCATATCACTCATATGCCAAACATCATTCGATTCTGTCATCTGTCATGGAAAGAAGACCAGAAGGGCCACTTGAAAGCCTCCATGAAACATAATCACACAGAGTATTAATGCACAGAAAAAGGCCCCTCAGCACAACTGATCCATGCTGACCGAGTTGTTAACCCAAACCCGTTTGCTTGTATTTGGCCAATATCCCTCAATGCACCCTTGGAATTCCCTGGCCCACAATCATTCGAAGTGGAGGAGCAGCAGTTGTAATGTTACTGCGTGCATGCACTGACCTCATTAAGTACCATGCAGAAGAACTTAAATCTATGTACAATAATTGCTCATTCAGCATTTCACGAACACAAAGTCAAGAGACTAACATCCAACATAAATCATCACCCCCCCCTCAAAATTTTCCAAGCAAGTGCTGGTAACACCAAACTTAAAACACTAAATAAAAGCTCTGTCCATTTCCGCAAGGGAACAAAACAGATTGTGTGGCCTTTTAAAAGAGTTACACAGGTACCCCAACTACCCTGCGTAACATTGCACCTTCAATCAGCTGCAATAAAATGATCAGGACTCTTAGCGACATGATAAAAACCAAGATAATATCAAACTGGGCTGAATCTCCTGCATTAAAACAAGAATCTCAGTTCAGAAGTATTTTATTGAGAAGAATGTACTTTGGTCTCATACAGGGCACGACAATAGACATGCTTTGTTGGGCTAAAAGTTTAGCTCAATTGTATTCCACTTTGGAATGTACAACAGAAGATATCAAGAAGCAAGGGTAAGCAACATTTTTGTGTGTTGAGGAATAAGAGAGCAAACAAAACTTGTGCAGGAATGAGGAAGAGAGGGAGAAAAAGATACAAGAAGCTGCAGATGCTGGAATTAGGAACAAAAAATCATCTGCTAGAGGAGAAAAAGAAGTTTGAAACCCTTGAGAAGCAAGATAGCTTGATGAGAACAGGGTGGGAGGGGTTGGAGAGGGGCCAGGAGGGAACTGGTGAAGGACAGATGGGAAGACAGTTGATTGGCGGGTGCCAGGGGGAAGAGAAAAAAGAACAGGAGGAGAAAGGAGAATCCTACAGGGTCAGTGTGATAGTACAGATCTATCACCAATGTCAGACCTATTTGAGTCAATGAATAAGTGACCAAGAGGAACTGCACAGATTATGACACCAAGCAGGAGTGAAAGAGTTTGTATGGAGGTAGAGGTTAAAGAAAGAGACTTGAGTGAGACCAAGTGTGATGGATATTCATTGTCCCGGAAGCTCCCTGGTCAACTTTGCTTTCTCTCCACAATGCTTATTGTTACAATTGGTTTCTTAGCACTGTTGAGACATTGCCCAAGGTTGGAGAGGCTTAATGGGAAATAGTTTACACTTCCAACTGTCAAGGTTCAAGATGCTTGCTGCTGAATAACAGTTAAAGTGTCAAACTCAAAGAAACTGCTTGAGGTTCAGGAGATAAATGTTTAACTCATACTCTTTGCTCATCCTCTTAGCTCCAGCTATGGGCTCCTCTGCATCGGAGAGGCTGATCGCGGGCTGAGAGATTATATCACTGAGCAACTTTGCTCTTTCTGCTGTAAATTCAGGGATCCCCCCCCCCACCCCCCAAGTGGTCAATCATTTTCATTCCATGCACAGACACATCTATCCATGGCCTCAGCACTGCTGAGCTGAGGCTACCTCCAAAATGAAGGATCAACACCCAATATCCTGTCTGGAGACTCTCCAACAAAACGGCATTAACATCAACAGCTTCTATTAAATCTCTCCCTGTGTTTCTCTCTTTGCCTATCCCCATTTCCTTTCCACGAGCTTCCCATTTCCTTCCCTTCCTTCACCATTCAGAGAGCTACTCCTCCCTCTGCTTTTTTTTCTCTTCTACCCTCCCACTCCTATCCACCCATGGCCTCTTTCTTACCTGTTAGTCCGCGCTCCTCCCCCTGCCTCTCCTTTTTTCTTCAGGCACCTTGACAAAGTACAGGGCTGAAACATTGGTTACCCTTTTCTTCTCAATGCTATGAGACTTGCTGAGTTTCTCAGGCACATTTATGTATTGCAAAACAAGACTATTGGTAACAACTTGAATTAAACGACAATATCTCAACCAGTTGATTTTATCAAAGCTAATAGTACCACCAAATCTGATTTTTATGCATATAGATGGGTTTATTAGAGACTGCTTAACTCGATAAAAGAGCATGCTCTGAAATGTCTGTCTTCTACAAACGTAGCTTCCTCTCCTCCACCATCAACTCAGCCCTCACCCACATCTCCTCCATTTCCTGCTCATTTTTCCTGGCCTCCTCTGCCCCCAAATGCACAGGATTCTCCTTGTCCTTACTTACCACCCCACCAGTCTCTGGATCCAACACGTTATCCTCCTGAATTTCTGGCACTTACACCAGACACCTCTTCCCCTCTCTGCCTTCTATAGGGTCCACTGCCTCCCGGACTCCTTCATGGACTCATCCCTCCTTACCAACACTTCATTTGTATCCCTCCCTACCAACACAGGTTTGATTTACTGTGTCCGGTGCTCCCTTTGTGGCCTTCTCTACATTGGAGAGACTGCCGCAGACTGGAAGATCGCTTTGCTGAGCGCCTTCACTTTGCCTGCATCAGTAACAGTGACATCCCAGTGGCCGACCATTTCACAGGGGTTGGTGATGGGGGCACTTTTTTTCATGTTGTAGATCAATGAGTTAGATGATGGAATGAATGGATTTGTGACAACATTTGCAGATGATACAAAGATAGATGCAGGAGCAGGTGGTTTTGAGAAAACAGGCAAATGAGATGCAATGTCAGAAAGTGGACGATCATGCACTTGGGTAGAAACAAACAGTTTATTTTCTAAAAGGGGAGAAAACTGAAAATTACCAGATGCAAAGCGAACTGGGAGTCCTTGTGCATGATGACCTAAAAGGTAAACGTAGATCGCATCTAAGTGGTGAAGATGGTAAATGAAATGCTGGCATTCATTTCAAGAGGAACATATGAGGAGGAATGTGACATTGAGGTTTAGAAGGCCCAGGTGAGACCTTATTTGGAGTATTGTGAGCAGTTTTGGGCTCCTCGTTTAAGAAAGGATGTGCTGATGTTGAGAGTTCAGAGGTGGTTCACAAGGATGATTCCAGGAATGAAATTATTATTTGAGGAACGTTTGATGGCTCTTGGCTGTATTCATTAAAATTTAGGAGAATTTGGGGGGGTGGGGGGGGAAATCTCATTGAAACATTTCAAATATTGAATAGCATGGTCAAAGTAGAAAAGGTGGTTTCCCTTGGTGGGAGAGTCCAGGACAAAAGGGCACAACAGGATTGAAGGGTATCCAGTTAGAACAGAGATGTGGAGAAATAACTTTAGCCAGAGGGTAGTGATTTGGTCACATTTGTTCCCACAGGTGGCTGTAGAGGCCAAGCCATGGATGATTTCAATCAGAGATTGGTAGGTTCTTGATTTTCTAGGGCAAAGGTCATGGAGACCATGCTGAGCAGTGGAGCTTAGTGGGAAATGAATCAGCTCATGTTTGAATGGGCTGAACAGACCATTTCTACTCCTATGTTTTCATTAACTAAGACAAATAAAAATCAAGTATAAAATTAGAAGACAACAAGTTAGGTGTCAAAAATGACTCCACAGCCTGTTCTGCATTGTTAAAATAGTGATTATTGGCAGCTAAATCCCTTTGAAAAACAGCTAAACCAATTAAGTAAACTGGTCCATGAAATATAGATTGAAACAATATGATCTTCCTAATGTTTGGGGCTCTTGAACAGCTAAACTCAATGGCTAAAAAAACTGAAAAGCAGAAGCGGGAGTGTGAAAGTACAAGACATACACAGGATCAATTAGTGGGTGGAAGTTGGAGCAGGAATCAACAGACCACTTTGCAAAGGAAGGAGATCAGATTTATTGTCAGAGTACAGATGACATCACATACAAACCGGATATTCTTTTTTCTGGAGGCGAGGTGTAGAATTACTACTTATTGGTGCAGAAAAAAACTAGACATAGCGTACACATGGAGACAAACTGTGCACTACAGAGAGAATAATTTTTAAAAATCAATAACGTGCACAAGTAAGCGTTCTTTTTTTTTTAATTTTTCACACCATAAATCACATTAACCATGATACACACTTTTTCCTTTTCACACATATACAGTGCCATTTTCTCCCCCCCCTTCCCTCCTCCCATCCCATCCCACCCTCCCTACCTCCCCCCTCCCGTCCATTTAAGGTACAAAATCTAGGATACATTAAATCAGTCAGACAATGTTGTCATTCAATAAAAATACACCAGAAATTCCACTGAGTACAAGTAAGCGTTCTTAAATGAATCCCTAACTGAGTTTGTGGTTAAGGAGTCTGATGGTGGAGGGGTAGCAGTTGTTCCTGAACCTGATGGTGTGAGACCTCTTTCCAGAAGGTACGAAGCCATCAAAGGAAGAGTTGTGGAGAGTGATGAGGGTTTTCATGGACTACAAAAGGATTTGGACTGTTTGGAAAGGTGGCAGATGGAGTTTAATGTAGGCAAGTGTGAGGTGCTTCATTTTGGGAAGAATAACCAAGACGTATGCTGTCTCAGCCACTTGAAAAGAGGGCGCACAAAATCAGTGAACCGGTGCGGACTCGAAAGGCCAACATGGCCTGTTTCCGCTCCATATATGGTTATATGATGGCAGCAGCGAGAACAGAGCGTGTGCAGGGTGGTGGGGATCCTTGATGATTGCTGCTTCTCTCCGATGGCAGTGATCCCTGTAGATATTCTTGATAGTGGGTAAGGTTATGTCTGTGATGTCCTGGGCTGTGTCCACTACCTTTTGAAGGGACTTACACTCAGGGGTTTTGATGTTCCCATACCAGACTGTAATGCAGCCAGTCAGAATACTTTTCACCACACAGCTATAGAAAGTTGCTTCTGAGGAAGTCGAGGTGCTGACGAGCTTTCTTCATAATGCCATTAGTGTGTTGGGTCCAGGAAAGATCCTTCAAGATAGTGATTCCCAAGAACTTAAATTTGTTCACCCTCTGCAACTCTGATCCCCCAGTGATGACTGGATTGTAAACCTCTGGCTTTCCTTTCCTAATGTCAACAATCAGCTCTTTAGTTTTGGTGACATTGAGTGCAAGGTTGTTGTTGGTGCACCATTCAGCCAAGTTTTCAATCTCCCTCCTGTCTATGGGCTCATCCCCTTTCTTTATTCAACCCACTAACGTGGCATCATCAGTGAATTTGTCGATGGTGTTACTGTCGTACCAAACCACACTGTCATAGGTGTAAAGTGAGAGGAGCAGGAGGCTAAAAACCCAGTCCTGTGGTGCCCTGGTACTGATGGAGATTGGGGAGGAGATGTTCTTGCCTGGAGGTGAAGAAATCCAAGGGAGAGGTTTCAGAACCAAAATGATGACAAGGGAAAGTGGCATGAAACCATCTCATTAAACGTTTGAGGGGGTTTGGAGGAGGACAGGATCTGAAAAGAGGGTGAAGTATCTACATCATCCACAAGCCCAGTTTCATTCAAATGACAAGCGCACAGCCTGGCAAGGGGAAGAGAAAGTGGAATGAACTGCAGTTGGGGCAATAGAGAATGGTGAAGGGTGTTGCCAGCAACTTTTGGAGAAAAGGACCTTTGTTAATTTGGACTTCACAGCATCTTTGTGAACAGCAGCCAAGGATACTTGAAGCAGTCTTGAGCAGAAATAGACTCAAATCTATTTATGTGGTGGGTTGCAAAATAATTACATCCACTCAAAATGTAAATCTTGACCTGTTTACCATGTTAATAAATCTGAAAAGATATTGAATATTGTTAAACAATCTGACCTATTAGTGAACCTAAATGAAAATTTTGTTCATCCTTCTTTGGAGGACCTTTCAGCCAAGCCCAGGAAAACTATTTACATGTGTTCTTGCCTAAAGAGGACAAGAAACCTTGAATAGTTCCACTCTTTACTCCTTGGATATCAGACAGCAAAATTCTCTTGTGTAATATACATGTTGAAGAACATCCCAACACCAGTTTTCAGCAAGTTTATTTTTTTAAAAATGGCATAACCAACATTTTTGGGCTTGAGCTCTTCATACTTTGGTATAAAGGTGATCAGACATTGGTCAAGGCCTCAAGTCTTAAATGTTGGCTGTGTACTTATATCTTTGCTATATAACATACACTGTTAGACCTTCTGAGTTTCTCCAACATTGTGTTTGTACTTCAATCACGCTGTCTGAAACTTAGCAGGTCATGCAGCATCTATAGGAAGTAAACGGGACTGAAGGTTTCAGGCCTGATCCTTTTCTCAAGGTAGAAGTAACAGGAGCCTGAATAAAAAGGTGGGGTTGCGGCAGTGGTGGGGGGGTGGGGGGTGGAGAAGAAGGAGTGGTCCTGTTTGTGGTGTGGAGCACTGAACTATCAGGCAGCTCTCAGACACTTCCTCCAACCTCTCACAGGTCCCCACATCCAAGTCATTATTTCCAACACCATCTCCAACCTCGTCACCTCTGGTCACTTCCCTCCAAATCCTACATTTCAAACAGTGGGAGGAAACTGGAGTACCAATGCAGACATTGGGAGAACATACAAACTCATTCCGGTCTGTGCAGGGTTCAAACCCGATCACTGGCACTGGAACACCATTCTGCTCACCACCAGGCTAACTGTGCTGCCCTTCATGGAAGCAGGGGTATCCAAATTTAGAGGGGGAAAATTAAAAAATCTCTATTTATGCCATCAGGTTTAAGGCTGTCCTGGATGAGTAAGTTGTATTGTTCACTTGCATTTCAAAGGCCTTCCATTCCACAGGCATGTACATACTTAGATTTGGACAGATTGTCCACTTCGCTCTACAGATGCTGCCTGAGAGTCTCTCCAGCTTCTCCATGTTCACAGCAGCATCTTCATGTTTTTTTCTTTGTATCTTTTCACACATTCATGCGTCAATTCATTTCTTGGCTTCATCAGAATCGAAACAGCAAGACTACGAGTTTTATTCATATAACCTTCAATGTGCTGATGAGGTTCAACACATTTTAGTTGGATTGGTTAATATAGCTTTGGCTGTAATAGTATTAACATACAACGTTACAGTACTGTATAGTCCCGTCAGCCACAATGCTGTGCTGACTGAAATATACCTACCAAAGAATAAAAATACTGGACCCTCCCAACCTCAATCCTATTTTCCCTATCTTTCTTTCTTTCTTTCTTTGGCTTGGTTTCACGGACGAAGATTTATGGAGGGGTATGTCCACGTCTGCTGCAGGCTCGTTGGTGACTGACAAGTCTGATGCAGGACAGGCAGGCACAGTTGCAGCGTTTGCAAGGGAAAATTGGTGGGTTGGGGTTGGGGGTTGGGTTTTCCTCCTTTGTCTTTTGTCAGTGAGGTGGACTCTGCGGTCTTCTTCAAAGGAGGTTGCTGCCCGCCGAACTGTGAGGCACCAAGATGCACGGTTGGAGGTGATATTGGCCCACTGGTGGTGGTCAATGGGGCAGGCACCAAGAGATTTCTTTAAGCAGTCCTTGTACCTCTTCTTTGGTGCACCTCTGTCTCGGTGGCCAGTGGAGAGCTCGCCATAGAACACGATCTTGGGAAGGCGATGGTCCTCCATTCTGGAGATGTGACCCACCCAGTGCAGTTGGGTCTTCAGCAGCGTGGATTCGACGCTTGCTTGCAGACTCTGCCAGCTCGAGTACTTCGATGTTGGTGATGAAGTCATTCCAATGAATGTTGAGGATGGAGCGGAGACAGCGCTGATGGAAGCGTTCTAGGAGCCGTAGGTGATGCTGGTAGAGGACCCATGATTCAGAACCGAACAGGAGCGTGGGTATGACAACGGCTCTGTACACGCTGATCTTTGTGTGTTTCTTCAGGTGGTTGTTTTTCCAGACTCTTTTGTGTAGTCTTCCAAGAGACTCTTAAATCCCCCTGTTGTCCCATACTTCACTACCACTCCTGGCAATGCACCTATAACTTTGTGTATGTAAGGCCCATAGGCTGATGTCTCCCCTAAACTTTCCTCCCTTCACTTTGAATAGATATCCTCTGGGAAAAAGGTGCTGATTGTCTGCTTTATCTATGCCTCCAAGAATTTTTTAAAAATCTGAACTGCAGTAAAGTACAGACAAATCAAAAGGCAGGAAAACACCTGCATCGTCTTCTGATATAGACCAGCAGTTTTCAAACATTTTCTTTCCACTCACATACCACCTTAAGTAATCCCTATGCCGTAAGTGCTCTGTGATTAGTAAGGGATTAGGGAATAAAAGGTCGAGAACCACTGCTCTAGACCCAATTGTTTCTGAAATATTTTGCTTGAGAAAAATTGTTATTGGCCCATTTCCTTTGGAGTAATGAAACCATGCACATAACGAGTCAATGAGGTACGATTAAAATGGTAGTTTTCAAACCTTTTTTCTTTCTACTCACATACCACCTTAGGCAATCCCTTACTATTTCTGTAAGTGGAAATAATAAGTTTGAAAATCCCTGATATAGACTATCAGCCCTCCAAAAATATCTAAAACGTATTTCCTAATGACATATAAAATACTGCTCATGTGATATCTCCCTAAATATACACCTGCACTCTTATCCCAACTGAATTCAATGCATTGAGAAGCAAGTCAAGAGACAGATGACTAATTAATGTTGAAGGAATGCTTCGCACCACATTCCTAGGGCTTATGTGACAAGCATTCCCCACAGAGGGAGACTTATCAGATTTTGTTTGAAAGAAGGATCATGCTGAATTTGATGGGAGTTTGAGCATCTGAAAGAGCATCAACCCTCAATGGTAACTCAGGTTCTTTTACCCACCTCCGCAGCCCGACCTGTTCATTTTCTGCAAGGCCCTACTTTTAAGCAAGAACAGTGTTTGATGTACCTGGACAACCTGCTCATCCAGGAGGGAGATTGAAAACTGGGCTGAATGGTGCACCCAATGTCACCAAAACCAAGGGGGGTAAAAAAAATCAGAGGTTCTCTAAGTGATCATTGGGGGAAATTAGAGAAGAAGTGAGCAAATTTATGTTCTTGGGAGTCACTATCTTGTATTGTGAAGAAAATACATCAAATCCTCTACTTCCTCAGGAATTTGCGAGGTTTGGTATGATCCTATAAACCCTGTGCTGACCCGTCTGGTATGAGGATACCAATACCCCGAGTCTAAAGCCCTGCAAAAGGTAGTGGACACATCACAGGTCATCATACCATCAGGAAAAAGGTCTCGGTACCACACGACTCGCACCACCTGGTTCAGGAACAGCTGCTCCCCCTCCACCATCAGACTCCTCAACAACAAACTCAGTGACTGGTGCACGGGCTAACTTTTGCACTTTATTCTTTCCTCTCTGTATTTTTGACAGAGTTTGTTTATATTTCTTTATTTGTTTACATGTTGAATACAGTTTTTTTTACACTTCCAATAAATGGTCATCTGCCTCATGCACAGGAAAAAGAATCTCAGGGTTATATGTGATGTTGTACAAGTACTCTTAACAATAAATCTGAAAAAAATTCATCTACAAATCAAAGTCTCCTTTTAAAATTGTAGAGTCCTCATTATGTTAGGACTTTTCAAATATGTCATGAAAGGTTTCATGCAGAATTTAATACCAAAATGTAGAAATCAGGAGTCCGCAGCCAGTCTATTACAACAGCAAATTCAGTCTCCCATCCCTCTACCTGCAAGTTCTATTTACCTCAGATATTAGGCTTCGTGGCACCCACCACACTCTGGCTGTAAAATAACAAACACTTTTCAAACTTCCTTCTCACCATGCCATTAAATACCCAAAATCAACACTTCCCCTATTAATTATGCACAAACAAGCATAATTAAAGAGAAATGTCTAAAAACTTGTTCACAGAAGTGGGTTTTGAAAGGAACACCTAGAATATAAAGAAAGGGAGAGAGGTCGACTATATTAGGGACTTAACTGAAGGAGGCATTGTATCAATAAAAGATTTCTTTAAAGTCAGGATGATCAAGATGTGGTGATATGTAATTACGCTACTAGATCACCAGGGGTCATCCCAGTGACCTTGTCTAGAAAGCAGTCCAGAGCTACAGTCTAGCCTTCCAGATTCATCTTGCAGAGAGACAAGACCTCTTAGAGTACATATTAATTTATTAAAGCTGTCTTATACTCGCACTGCTAGTGTGGTTATTGTCAGTACAATTTAATAAACTAATATCATAGCTACTTGCATGGAAGCTGCTCCTGCTCCAACACGCATTCCCAACCACCTGGAGACTCTTCCTGGGGAATGGAATCCAGGAACAACCAGCACACACGTGCATCTGAGGACAGAGACGGCAAGGGACCGCTGTACTGGAATCATCGTGGAATGCGGGGAAGACCACAGAAGTACGATAGGGCAGGTAAGAAACAGCCAACAGCGTTGCCTGCCTGTAGGTTCGCTGGTACAGGCACCGCCGACCTCAAACCCCAGTCCAATCAGAATGGGGCCACTACAAGTGTGGGTGGAAGGATCTCCACAAGTCGTGCTCCCGATCGCCACATATGTGCAGAATTCCCGACCACGCCAGAGCCAAGGAAACTGCTACCTCTGGGATCCACCCTAAGTCCGCTGCAAACGTCCCAAAGCCATAGACTCAGCCAACAGCCCCAAGCACCCAGGTTACTCCTCCAGCAGACACAAGCTCCACAGAGGCTTTACCAGGAGCTCCCAGTACCCCAGGGTCCACCCTTGCTACACCTAAACACAGAGACCACGTGGAGACTGGGAACGACCTCCAGGGTACACCCACATTACCTAAGGGACAAGAGAATGCGGCTTAGCCATGTGCTGCGACCAGACAGGCTGGAGCTCGACCCCAGAAATCCTGGAGCCGGCACGCACTTCGGCCGCTGGCAGAGATGCTTTCTGAATTACGTAGAGGGTGCTGAGGCATCAGATAAAGAGCTATTAATGCTGCTGTTAACGCAGATAGGAGACCACCCTTATTCCCTTATACAGGATGCCAGGTCCTACCAAGAGGCAATGAGAACTTTACAGAAGCATTACAGTAAGGGGCATAGCAAACTCTACTCCCGGTATAGGCTCATGACCAGGACACAAGTAGGGGAGTCTGCCAGAGACTTTATACTCTCTCTGAAAGACCTGGCGAGAGGCTGCAACTTTAAAGCAGTATCAGCCCAAGAGTATGCGGAGGACCTTATGATGGACAGAATTGTTGCGGGCATGTGGTCCACTGAGACCATCGATTGCTGGAGAAAGGAATGGTGGGGCTAGATGAGGCAGAGACTATTGCAGAAGCTTTAGAAAGCACCAAGAAAGAATTGGAGAAGTACTCACAGGACCCTGGGGCTAGGACAAATGTCACACTGCTGGATTCTCTAGCCCCACGAAAAGAAAAGTGTGCTGCTTCACAGGAATTCACTGCAGCAACAGTGAGGGTCCCAAGTGCTTTTTCTGTGGACAAAGAAAGCACCCCAGAGCCCTCTGCCCTGCCAGAGAAAATGTCTGTTCCAACTGTGGAAAACATGAGCAGAACAGAAGCCCCAAGGCCCTAGCCAAGGCCCATTCTCATGCTAATGAGAGGCGGAAAAGCACTTCTTTCTTCACAAACAGAAGAAGAATGCCATGTGCAGCCGGCCATCTTGGACAAATGCAACAGAGCAGAGGACACAGTCTTCAGGAGATGAATATGACACCGAGTACTATCGGATAGAAGGACACGAAGGACTTGCTTCCCTACGCATGAATCAGTCAAGTCCACACAATTTATCTGACGCCACTGTGTGCATCAAAATTAATGATGTGAGAGTAAATTGCTTAATAGATAGTGGAAGCACTGAAAGTTTCATTGACCAGGGGTTAGTCAACCCTAGACTTGATGGCAGACCTAATCCCATTCAAGAGAATCCCCAGCCCATATGGCCACATGACCAACCAGTACTTCCCACTCCCACACCTCCACCGAGAAAGGCCGAAAGACAGACCGCACTCCCCACCCCTATACCACTACCAAGGAGGTACAGAAGGCAACGGAAGCCACGAAAAATTTTGGACTTATGAACTTACAAACAAGGGAAGGAGGATGGGGGGAATAACAATTTTTTTAAGGGGGGTGAATGTGGTGATATGTAATTACACCACTAGGTGACCTTGTCTATAAAGCAGTCCAGAGCTACAGTTTAGCCTTCCAGGTTCATCTTGCAGAGAGACAAGACCCTCTTAGTGTACATATTAGTTTATTAAAGCTGTCTTATACTCACACTGCTGGTGTGGTCAGTACACAAGATGCTAGAATTTGGGAAGAACAGATGATCAGACGCAGGGAGGGGATGGCCACTAAGGAATTCAAGAATCAAAAAAAGTGATGGAAGAAAGGGTTACATAGCACGAAACGGTTCCTTTCAGACGACCATATCTGCATTAATTATGATGTAACCATATTTGCCTGCAAGGCCCTAACCCTCAGTGTCTTTCCTTTCTAAGTACTTGTCCAAAAACCTCAAACACTGCAAGACTATTTTCCTCCACCACCTCCTCTAACAGCTCATTTCAATTAAACATCACTCTCTTCAGAAAACTTACCTCTCAGATCTTTATGTATCTCCCCTCTTGTCAAAGCATCACAAGAGTCTCAACACCCACCCTGAAACATTCACTTTATTTCAAAATGCCGTTACCTGGGAGAATGGTTGACATTGTCCAAGTCTAGCAGGTTACCATGGAGCAAGGGGGAAGAGGAAAATTGAAGTAAATACAGCTATGGCTCTTCGTCAGGAGACCAAATTAAAGCAGATGAACAAGTGAGGAAATCGATCTAACGCCTCCTGGTCTGAAATGCAAAATGAAAGAGCACAATTATTTTGATTGGAAACACAATTGAGGGAACTAGAGGAGAAACTATCAATTTCTCTGACAAAAGGAATCCTTTCCAGGCACTTGGATCACAATATTACATCAAGCCCATTTCCAAAGGCTCACGAGCACATTCCAGGAAATTTATCCCCACAGAGATCATTTAGGTAAAAGGGCTCATCTGACTATTCACGTGAACATTAACATCACGAAAACCAAGGAGCTTATTGAAGATTTGAGGAAGGGAGCCTGAGAGACCATGTGCCTGCCTGCATTGATGGGCAGAAGGAGGAGAGACTTGGAACCTTCAAGCTCCTGGGAGCCCATATTTCAGAAGACATTTCCTATAGCCAGCACATTGAGGCAATCATAAAGAAGGCAAACCAGCACCTCTATTTTTTCAGGGGCCTGAAGACATTTAGCAAACCATCAATCAAACTTCGACAGATGCACTGTGGAAAGTATGCTGACTGAATGGCTCACAGCTTGGTTTGGCAATTCCTGCAGGAATGCAGAAGGTATCAATCATAGCAGAATCCATCAAGGATTCGGACTCCATCCCCTGTCTCCCCTCCATCCATTGAACTCTGATTCCTGTCTTTTTCATTTTAAATTTTAGACATAAAGCATGATAATAGGCCATTTTGGCCCACAAATCTGTACCACCAAATTACACCCAATTAACTTATTCCCCTGCTGTATGTCTCAAATGGAGGGAGGAAACGGACTCCCAGGGAAAACCCACACAGACACGGGGAGAACGTACAAACTCCTTACAAACAGCGCAGGGTTCGAACCTCAATCTTGACTGCTGGCTGTAACGGTGTTGTACTAACCCCTACACCAACCATGCTGCCCAAATACACCCATGTGATCATTAACCCATGAACCCCATATGTCTTTGGAACATGGGAGGAAACAAGAGCACTCAGAGGAAGTCCACACAGTCACAGGAGAACATACAAACTCCTTCGAGACAGGGAAAGATTCAAACACAGACATCAGAGCAGAAATAGGTTTGCCAGCCAATCAAGTCTGTCTCACCATTCATTTTCCCACCCAGCCCCACTGACTGGCCTTCTCCCCAAAAATCAAGCACCTATCAATCTCTCCCTTAAAAACACTCAACAATGGCCTCCACAACCACCTTTGGCAACAAATTCCACAGATTCACTACCATTTGGTAAAGAAATTCCCCCACATCTCTGTTCTAAGTGGACGCCCTTCAATCTTGAAGTTGTTCCCTCTTGTCCTAGACTCTCCCACCGTGGGGAACAACCTTTCTACATCTACTCTGTCCACACCTTTCAACATTCAAACTGTTTCAATGAGATCCCCCCTCATTCTCCTAAATTCCAACAAGTACAGGCCAAGAGCAGTCAGTCATTCCTCATATGATACGAAATAGTGGAGAAACTCAGCAGGTCAAACAATGTACTTTATATAGCAAAGATAACGATATATAACCAACATTTTGGGGTTGAGTTCTTCATCAAAGTTCCTCCTATGATAACCCTTTCATTCCTGGAATCATCCTTGTTAACTTCCTTTAAACCCTTCCTATTGGCAGAACATCCTTTCATAAATGAGGAGCCCAGAACTGCTCACAATCCTCCAAGTAAGGTCTCACCAGGGCCTTCTAAACCCCCAACATCACATCCCTGCACTTGTATTCCAGTTACTGGTGCTGCAATAGTGATGAACTAACCGCAACCCTAACTGTACTGCTCAATTATAGTTTTTCTTTACAAGTATAAGTTTTGATGCAGATGTACCTTGTACAATAATTATACAATAAAGTCATTATCATTAAGAAAATACTTTGGGTAGAACTTGAAGTCCCATAATCTGTGGTACCATGAACTTAGAACCAGGAAATGGGTTGAGCATACAGTCTATTGGTGAACATCTAGGACGTGGGCTGAATTGGTTTGTATACCATAGGTTCCTGCAAAAACCAAACTAGATTGAAAAACCTAATTTTAATCAGCAAAAATGTACAAAATATTGAAGCATCACCTCATAAATCATATAGGTTTCAAGGGAGAGTTTATTCATAGAAAATGCATCTTTTGTCCAAGCCATGAATGAATTATCAGCCATGTCCCTAATCTAACATTGATATTGTAGTGAATCTCTCAAATTTAAAAAAAGACTTGAATGCCAGAACTGAGAAGCAACAAAGAGAAGTATTTAAAATTGTAAAAGGAGATTGATGGTGCCTTATGAAGGTGATCAGGCTGAAGCGAACCTCTGGGCTCACTTGCTATTTCTTATGTTCTAATGTCCACTATGAAAAATGATTTCCACTGGTTGGGAGAACAACAGATGGGAGATCATTAATTTTAATGGTCATGGAAACCTGTGGGGTACTTTCATTCACCCCATGGGGGTGCGCACGCGCACATCTGAGGTGTGAAAAGCAGAGTTAACATGTAGACCCTTGAACCTTTCACCAGAAAGATATGGTTAGTGTCCAGGATTCAAATCTTTGCGGTCTGTATTGAGTTTGTACATTCTCCTTGTGTCTGAATGTAACAGTTTCCTCTCACCAATCAAAATGTGGTAAATCAATTGGGTGGCACAAGCTTGTGGGCAGAAAGGGCCTGCTACCATGTTGTACGTCTAAATTTAAGAATGAGGAAAATCTAAGAGATGCTTGAAGAAAAGATGCTTCTGGTAGCAAGGTGGTGGACAGAATGAGGTAGAGACAGTGCAAATGCATCAGTGCCCATTGAGAAAGGGAGGTGAATGATGGGTCTGAAGGTGAAGTAGAAAGGAGATGAAGGAGTACACAAAAGAAATGAAATGATGGAACTGCAATATAGAACACAGCAGATGCTGCAGATGCTACTGGAAATACCCACATGGAAATTTCTCCCAAAAAGAGGAAAAAAACAGGGTCAATCTGTGGAGTCTTTAAAATCATGAAGGACAGATACAGAAAGGAAGTCCAAATAAAAGGGCAATAAAAACAAAAAAATTGCAGATGCTGGAAATCTGAAATAAAAGATGTAAATGCAGAGGTGATCAGTAGTCTCTTGGAAGAAAGAAGCAGTCAAATGTTCAGAAAGATGTCCTGCCATCATAACATTTATTCTATTTTAGCTGAAACTTCATTGCTTTAAAATAGCAAATCCTGAAAATTCAACAAAAAGGATTAAGAAAGATTTTTCTTACCCATTCAATGATTCCAATGTTGAATATTATTCACTAGAATGATTCCTGGAATGAAGGGATTAACATACAAGGAATGATTGACAGCCCTTGGACAGTACTCCTTGGGAGTTCAGAAGGATGAGGGGAACCTCAGAAGCATTTTGAAAGGCCTGGAGACAGTAGATGTGGCAAAGTTGTTTCCTATGATAGGGGAGTCAATGACAAGAGTGCTTAACTTTAGGTTTGAAGGGTGCTCATTTAAAACAGATGTGGAGGAACTTCTTTAGCCAGAGGGTGGTGAACCTATAGAATGTGCTCCACAGGCAGCTGTGGGGGCCAAGTCATTGGGTGTTTTTCAGGCAGATTCACAGGGTATCAGAAGGTTATGGTGAGAAGGTAGGGGAGTGGGGATGAGTGGGAAAATGGATCAGCTCAGCAATGAATGGCAGAGCAGACTCGATCTCGAATGGACATTATCAAATAGTCTTGAAAGAAGCATGTCCTGGGTTTGCCACTTGTGCCAACTGGTTGTTAAAGCAAAATGTTTGCCACATTCATACTGTGAGAAATTAGTGTAGCGGTTGGTGCAATGTGGCAACAGAATCAGCAATCAGGACTGGGGTTCAAATCCTGTGTTGTCTGTAAGGAGTTTGTTTGCATCTGTTGGGGTTTTTTCCAGGGCCTTCAGTTTCCTCCCACCGTTCAAATCATACCGGGGTTGTAGCCCAGGCTCGCGGGCCTAAAGGTAACTCGTGTTACCGTGCTGTGTGTCTTGAGTTTAAAAAGGTAAATGTAATTTAAAATGTACATTATTCACATTTTTATAAACAAATTTTCATCTCTTGGAGGAGAATAAATTTGGTTTATTGCACTCAGTTCTGGTCAAGTTATTATGGGTTGGAGGTAGATGCTTCAGAAAGGATGTAGAGGAGATTTACAAGGGTGCTGCCTAGATTGGGAAATGTGTTTTATAAACAAGGTTGACAGAGCTAGGGGTTTCCTCTTTAAAGAAATGAAGGATGACTTAATAGGGCTTAGATAGGGTAGGCAGCCAGTACATTTTTCCCTGGGGCAACAATATCAAATACCAGAGGATGTCTGTTCAAGATGAGTTGAGGAAGATGTCAGAGGCAAATTTGTTTTTTTTTTAAACCAGAGTGGTGGGTGCCGAGAATAACATTGCTGGTGGTGTTTGTGGAAACTGGTACCCGAGTGACATTCAACAGGCTCTTCACAGATACGAGAAATGGGTATGAGATAGGGAAGGATTAGATTGTTGTGGTGTAGGCTGACAGAGGTCAATACAAAATTGTGGGCAGAAGGGCCTTCAACATGCTGTAATGTTCTGTGATCTATGTTCTTAGGAAGAGTTCAATGATATTTACACAAGTACAATCTACCAATGTAATGAAAGTCTCACTTCCTGCAGTGTCCCTGGTATATCATCATTTTTAAGACGAATTAGCACAAGGCCCCATGAAGAGAATATACAATGGAAGATAGTAGTAGAAACAGAAGGGAACAAATAAATCCAGACCAATTAAACCTGAAACATTGACACCCTGTAGAGCTCGTCAAAAGAACCAAAGACTTGTTGATCCAAACCAAGGCTTTTATTAGCAAAAGACAGGAGCTCTTCACAGGTGGCCGACCAGTCCGGTATGATCCGACCTGGCTAGGGACACAACCTTTAAGGCCCAGACAGTAGGCGTGGCTTAGCTCTCAGCCAATCGCTGTAAGCACAGTCTAGATACTGTAACTATATACACTATATACATTGGTGATAGGTCTGTACTATCACACACCCCTCGATTGATTCTGCTCAACCCAACGAGTTCCTCCAATAACTTCTTTTTTTGCTCCACATTCAAGCATCTACAGGGCAGCACACTTAGCCCAACACTGTTACTGCGTCAGTGATCGAGACTTGGGTTCAGATCCCACACTGTCTGGAAAGAGTTTGTACGTTCTCCCGGTGTCTGCATGGGTTTTCCCCGGGTGCTCTGGTTTCCTCCCACCCTTCAAAACATACCAGTGTTTAAAGGTTAATTGGGTGTGATTGGGTGGCACGGGCTACAAATGTGGGCATGTCAAATGACAGTGAACAGGTTGAAAATGCCTGTTATATTTTTATAAAATAACCTTTTATGGTTCCCCATCTGGCAGGAGTTTGCAAGTAGGCGCGTATACCACACAAGTATGAATGCCTGCCTGTAGGTCCTATGCCTGGATAGTATGCAAAACAAAGCTTTTTCACTGCATCTTGGCACACTTGCAAATAAACATTTCAATAATATCAAAATATAGATTTTTCATTGTCCTAATCAAAAAAAGTACCCAAGCAAAATTCTGTTTGCTATTGATATATAGAGGTCGAGGTGCCACAAGACTAGTACCTCCAGGTTCAGGAACAGCTGCTCCCCCTCCACCATTAGACTCCTCAACGACAAACTTAAAGACTAATTTAAGGACTCTGACTTGTGCACATTAGTCATTAGTAAATATTTATTTTCGGTATTGCACTTCCTTCTTGTTTACATTTTCTCTTTTGTTTTCACCTTTTCCAGAGTAATTTTTTTTTGCACCACCGACATGCAGAAATTCTGCCTGGCTTGCAGGTAAAGAATCTCAGGGTTGTATGTACAGACATGTATGCACCCTGACAATAATCGGAACTTGGATCGACTTTCAGGCAGAGCTTCCCAGAATTCTTGAAGGTACAACAACTTAGTCACACCATTACTCGACTACTGAGCATGTCCCAACAATGAATTCTGGAACACAGTGAAATAGAGGGAGAACAAAGAAAAAAAAAGAAAGATATCAATAAGATAGAAAAAGTGCCGAGAATATTAACTAGAACGTTGCCTGGACTTCAGGAACTGAGTAAATGCACTGATATGCTGGAGGAACCTCAGCTGATCTCTTCACCATCTATAGGAGACAGATATGCAACTCAGGAACTGTATTACAGGGAAAGGTTTAAACAGGTTAGGATTTTATTTCCTGGAGCGTAGAAGACTGAGCGGAGATTTGATCGAGGTATTTAAAATTATGAGAGGGACAGACAGAGTCAATGTAGATAAACTTTTTTCACTGAGGGTCAATGAGATACAAACCAGAGGACATGGGTGAGGGTGAAAGGGAAAAAGATTAGGGGGAACTTCCTCACACAGAGAGTGGAGGGGGTGTGGAATGAGCTGCCAAATGAAGTGGTGAATGTGGGCTCAATTTTAACATTTAAGATGAATTTGGACAGGGACATGGATGGGGTGGGGGGGTATGGAGGGCTATGGATTGGGTACAGGTCAGTGGGACTAGCCCAAAAAAATGTTTCATACAGACTAGAAGGGCAGAAGGGGCCCATTTCTGTGCTCAATGTTCTATGGTCCTGTTATAGCTCTGTACAAGCCCTTCAGCCCCCGTTTGTGAACCTACTCCATGACAAGCAATTTTTTTTCCTACTGCTTCCTTATAATCCTCCATTATTCTCATATCCATGTGCCTCAGAGACTTTTGAATGCTCCTATTGTACCAACCTACCTCTCCAACCCCAGCAATGCATTTCAGGCACTGACCACTCTCTGGATTAAAAAACTTGCCTCTTGTCATCTCTCCTAAACTTTCCTCCACTTACCTTAAATTGATTACCTCTGGTCTTGGCCATTGCTGCCATAGGGAAAAGGTGCTGGATGTCCACCCTATCTATGCCTCTCATAATCTTATACACCTCAACTGAGTTGCCTCTCAAAGAGAATAATTTTCCTGCAATAAAGAAAATGACCTGCTAGTGGATGAAACAGGCAAGGGAGTTAACCCCAAAATTCTTCCACAAAAAAAAGCAATTCAGGACCTGGCCCATTCCCCTAGATGCAGCCTCTGCAATCTTTAACCATGGAATGAGAGCTCATTTTGGTTGGTCTACATTGTAGAATGTTCCTCTGTATGATTACAGTTTAATAAGGAAATGCTCAATTAAACCATCATTAATTACTCAGGTAAAATACCATCGCCATCAGTTACTGTATCCAACTGGAGTTTGTTTAGCTAGCATTCTCATTTCCAGAGGGTTGAGCAAATTTCCAGTGTACTCTCAAGTTTATTTTGGTAGCTGAGGCAAATGTCTGTCAGTTGCTAAAGGCAGTGTTACCTTCAGAATGTTGGGATATCACTCTCTTAACACATGATGCTCCCTCATGACAGCTAGAAACAAAAGGTAGTGTTGATATTTCCAGCCATAGTGACATGCGACCTTTAACCATGGAATGAGAGCTCATGATACACGATCAAAAATTTTAGTTTAATTTGTACTTTAACAGTGCAGAGATGGGCAGCGAATGGACCATCCAAGGACATCAACTTTGAATTGTGAAGATGTGAGCTTTAATTAGTCCTCTGTGACGCCCTCATCCACTCCTTCATATTAATCACCCCCTTGGCACCTTCCCCTGTGGCTGCAGGAGGAGCCACACCTCCTCCCTCACCACCATTTGGGGTCCCTGAACAGTCCTTCCAAGCGATGCAACACTTACTTGTGCTTCCACAGGAGTCACCTACAGCAGGTGGTGCTCCCATTGCAGCCTTATTATCGAGGAGGCTGGGAGATCACCTCACTGAGCACCTTCGCTCTGTAGGCATCAGTGACAGGGATCTCCCAGTGGCCAATCATTTCAATTCTGCATCCCATTCCTGCATTAACAGGTCTCATGGACAGTACTGTCAAACCAAGACCACCTGTAAAGGATGAGCAACGGTAACTTTCCATCTCAGCACTCTCCAACCAGATGGGATTAACATGAACTTCTCTGGATTCTACTAACCTACCCTCTGTTCTCCCCCCCTTTTCTCCATCCCTCTGTCTCCTTTCCTCCAGTTCTCCACCCCCTTCCATTCAAGCTATCCACATTTTCCTTGTTTACTGGGGTGCCCTTATTCACCCATTACCTGCGTGTCTGGGCTCCTCCCCCTGCCCCTCACCCTTTTGTTTGGGTGCATGCCTACATCTTGCTCATATCTTGATATCTTAATGAGGGGTTCAAGCCTGAATCATTGGTTTATGTACCCACATCTTTGCGACATAAAGTACACTGCTTTACCGGATTCGTTTCTCCAGCGTTGTGTTTTGACTTCAATCACACTACCTGATGTACTATGTAGAGGGTGGCAAGCCTGGATGACATGCAAAACCAAGCTTTTCACTGTATCACATTTGATAATAGACAATTAATTTAGATCAAAATATAGATTTTCACTGATCTAAGCCAATAAAGTACCAAACCCAAATTCTTTTTGCTATGACTGAGTTTCAGGTAGAGCTGAAGAATTCACAATGAGCATCTGTTGAAGGTACAGCACAGATGCAACATTCCTCGACTGCCTTAGCATGACCCAACAATTAATTCCAAAACACAATAGAGAGAGAAGTCATTTCCTTATGTGAAAAGAGATAGGAGCCCACATTTTGCAATCAACGCTGAAAGCATTTCCCCCAAAGCGAAGAGCACTTCTGCGTTGGAAATGCGATAATAATGAGTTTATTATCATATACATTGTACAATGTACATACGCAGCAAAGTCTTACTTGCTGCAGCTGAACAGGTACTTCATTTAAAAACAAATCTACAAAAATATACATTAAATTAAAAGGATAATAAATACAAAAATAGGTAGAGCATCTATTCAATTACCATATGGGGGAAAAACAGTGGCCAACAATCGTCCAGACCATCCCTTTTTGGTGTTGTTGGAGCAGTCTCTGATCAGTGTAACAAGGGGAGGTTCAAAAGCCTGATAGTAATTGGAAGGAAAGAGTTCTTGAGCCGAGAAGTGCTGGTCCTCAGCTTTGTGGACATTCCACTTGAAGGTGGCATTGAGAAGAGGTTATGACAAAAGTCCTTTATGATGTTGGCTGCCTTCTGGGGCGATTGAAAATACACATTGGTGCAAATTACTCTGTATGGGTTCCAAGGTTTGTGTTTGCAAAACATGAAGCTTTTACATCATAAACCACAGAACTAGGAACTGCCCGTTTAAATGCTCAACTCAAAATAAACGATACAAAGAAGCAAATTTTTGCAGAATTATTTTTGGAGGTTTTTTTTTAAGTCAGCTTCAAATCCCAAAGGAAGACTTTAAATGACTGTTATTTTATTCAAGAACTGAAAGATTGATATTCCATCTTTGATCTTGTGAGAGATAATAGAATATAGGAAGTAAAGTTAGTATGAATGAAATAAGGAAGACTAGACTAGACTAGAGGAAGTTAAGTAAGTGCTGAGTAGGGATGAAGTCCGATAAGAGTGTGAGGAAGGGTTACGCAAGTGTAATAGAATAAGGGTCTTCTAGTGATAGAAAGAATTAGCAAGTTCTGCATAAAGAATTAGTAACTCCTGGGGGATGAGATGTGTGAATAAGGACAAAGGCAGATTCTTGAATAAGGACAATGACATGATGGGGCCCAGACAGGATACCCCATGGTCTTTCAAGTTTACAGAAACTGCACGTAGACAGACAGAATTACCAAATGCCAAACCAATCCAATGTTGGGGGGGGGGGGGAGGGTATCTCTACACTGAAATGAACTGTATAAAAGTTGGGAGAGCCCCAGTACGTGTGTGTATTCCCAGGGTAAGGGGAAGCACCCAACTTTGCACTGTTGTACAATAAATGTTCTTTGTTCTCAATTTTTGTCTCGAGCGAAATCTGTGAAGGTACTGCTGTTTCTCACAATTGGGGGCTCGTCCGGGATCCCACTCCCTCCACTGACAGAGTGCCCGACGACAGGGGTAGGTGTACCCCGGCTAATTCAGCTGGACTCCCGGGCGATGGGTGACTGGTCAGTGGACGAAGCGAGTGATATCCGAGAAGAGGTATTGAGAACAAACGACGGGAGGACGTTAAGGAAGCGCGCTAGGAATAGCTACTGGATCCCGGTAAGAGGAATTTATTTACCTGCTAGTATGGGGGGAGTGAGTAGCAAGGGAAACAGTCCTGGAGAAGGACGGGAGGATCAGATACCTAAACATAGTCCGTTAGGATTAATGTTATCTGATTGGGGTGCAGGGAAAACCCATGGGAAAGATAAACAGACCATGGTCAGGTATTGCCATCAGGAATGGGTTAATAATCCAATAAAAGGGAGTTCGGCATATTGGCCAAAGTTCGGATCCGACGAGGACTGGATGTGTCAGGCATTGAACATCTGGCTCTACCAAAATCAAGGAGGTAATACCGAGAGCAGAGAATATGGAGCCTGTTGGCTCAGTGGAATGTTTGATCAAATGATTTTGAGTGAAAAGGAATGAAAGAACAAGGATGAGGAACCCTCTGCCACTAAAATACAAGGATGGGATGTGTTACATTCCCTTCCTCCACGTTATGCTCCCCCTGTGCCAGCTCCTATCACCCTCCTCTCACCTACGCTTTACCCTTCTTTACCTTCCCCTCCACCTCCACAGTTAGAGAAAGAAGAAGAAAGTAGGGGTGGTATGATGACCCGCTCACAGAGTACAAGATTAACGCCTCAATTGACACGAGAGGGAGGAGACTTTGATTATGAGGGTCATTCAGAACATCATAGAGGAGGGGATAAGCCAGAAATGAACTGGATGAGACCTTTACGAGAGGTTCCCTTGGGAGGGGATGTGGGGGGTCTTGGGTTCGTAAATGTGCCTCTGACTAGTACGGAGGTGCGCAATTTTAAGAAGGAAATGGCCTCCCTGATAGAAGACCCTCAGGGATGTGCAGAACAATTAGATCAATTTTTGGGACCTAATATATATATACCTGGGATGAATTAATATCGATCTTTAAGACTCTGTTTACTTTGGATGAGCGTGGAATGATTCGCCAGGCAGGGATTAGTGTCTGGGATAGGGAACACCAAGGGGGACCAGAGGCGATACCTGGAGAAGCTAAATTTCCCCTGGTAAACCCAAATTGGGATAAGACTACTAATGATGGTCGCACACAAATGGAGGAGTACAGGGTTAATCTAATAAAAGGAATGAAGGAATCTGTTCCAAAAGGACAGAACTTTAAGAAGGCATTTGAGGCTCCCCAAGGTCCCAAGGAGACCCCCTCTGCATTTCTGAATAGATTGCGTGCAGCCATACAGCAGTATGGGGGTTGGATATAGGATCCCCAGCAGGTGAACAGTTGGTATTGACGGGCTTTGTTACTAATTCAGCCCCAGATATCAGGAAGAAATTACAAAAGACAAAGAATTGGCATGAACAGGGAATAGCACAGCTTTTACAGATCGCACAAAGGGCATACATCCAGACGTCTGAAGATAAACAGAAAGGAAAGGCTAAGATTTGGATGTAGGCAGTCAAGGAAGTTGTGGAGGGACAGCAGGGAAATGTGTGTGCCAGCTCCTGGACGTTGGGAGGAGCGCCAGGGGTGGGGAAGTAGAGACCAGAGCAGAGGCAGGGGTAGAGGAGAATTCCGGGGACAACGACCATCCCCGGGACCCCATGGAGACCCTGGTAGAAATTGGGAAACAGGAGCATTATTTCGCTATTATTGTAAAAAGGAGGGACACTTTAAGAGGGAATGCCCAATGTGAGCCAGGGAGACGCGATCTTACAGTCTAGTATCTTACAACAGCCCGAGGGTGTTAAAACAGAAGGGACAGTGCTGGTTTCGGGAGTGGGAGGAAGAGATTTTACGGTCCCTATACTAAAGAATGTAAGGATACAAATGGGAGAAAAGATAATAACAGAGGATATTTTACTAGTTCCCCAAGCTGGAGTTTGCTTGTTGGGACGGGATTTACAGGACCAATTGGCTATCGGTACCAGACCACAGGGATCAAGTATCGGGGTTCAATTTTATGTACTAACAGAGGAGGATCGGGAACTAATAAATCCTGCAGTATGGGCAGAAAGAGGCAATAGAAGAGGGTTAGATGTTCCTCCCCTGCAAGTTACTTTGAAAGACCCTGACCAAGTAATTAGACGAAAACAGTATCCAATTCCTATGGCTGGCCGAAAGGGGCTGCAGCCAGTAATTGACCAATTGGTGAAAGATGGTATACTCATACCTTGTATGTCACCTTTTAATACCCCAATTTTACCTGTCTGAAAACCAGACGGTCCTATCGATTAGTGCAGGATTTGAGGGAGTTAAACAAAATCATTCTCACCCGTTATCCGGTCGTACCTAACCCCTATACCACACATGTCAAACTCTGGCCCACGGGCCAAATTTGGCCGACGATATAATTATATTTGGCCTGCAAGATCATTTCAAAAATGTATTAGAGGTGGCCCGCTGGCCGCCGCGCCAGTATAGCGCATGCACAGTAATACAACAAATCCGAGAATGCATTGGCGTCAGCCCGCTAATCGCCCCCACCTCCTCTGTTTACGTTGCAGGGTCTCACCATGGACGCTGGTTTTGGGGCCTGGCTGGTGTCAGGGGAAGCCAAGGCCGCTTCCCAGCGCCCGGAACTGGAGGCCTCGGGCCTGACCTCGCCAGGACCGTTGCCCACTCCCCCTCCCTGCCACAGGCCGATCCGCGACTCACGGTGACGGGGCCGCTGATCCGCCGAGATGCCACCCTGCAGCGAGAGCTGACGCCCCCGCACTGTTGTTGTCCAACCCGATCGCCCGCAAACCCCGCCCTCCCGCACACAGGCCTGAGTAAGGATTATGAACTTTAATCTCAGCATAAAACGATCTTCCAATCGTTTCATGTCACAGTGATAAATATATTCCTGGTTAAAAATGGTCCTTCACCTGGATACAAGCTCATTAGGCATAAAACTTGAAAAGTGTGTAAATCAAAGGATATCTGTACCAATGGAAAAAGGGCATGGCAAATAACCCTGCTAGAGTTCATGCCCACAATCAGTCACCCATTGGATTGTTTCAGGAATCATGTTATTCTCCCACATTCTCAATAGCCCTCAGATTTTACTATTCGACAGCACACTAGCAACATTTGACAAATCCTCTATAGAGAAATATTATTTATTGAATATTTTACTTCTCATTTGTTAATGTTTCTGGAAAGAGTTTATCCAAAACTATTATTAAACATTTATTTTAATAAGAAAAAGTTTAACATTACACAGGTTGAAAGAAGAGAAAACATGCAGATGTTGTTGAAAATTTTCAATAAATATTTAGTTCGGTCTTCGACTTAGTCCAAATTTTTAATTTTGGCCCTCCGTGAATTTGAGTTTGACACCCCTGAGTTAGAGCATGTTTGTTTAGAAGTGGTAGATTTACAGACAAAAATTAGAGATGATTTAAGTGATGAACCTTTACGGGAGGGTGAAAGATGGTTTATTGATGGATCTTCCCGCTGCATTGATGGCATTCGTTATAGCGGGGAAAGTGTAGTGGATGGGAATGATGGAGTTGTGATTGAAGCCAGTCGGCTTCCCGGTCATTGGTCGGCACAATCCTGTGAATTATATGCCCTCTGTAGAGCTCTCCAGGGTTTAGAGGGAAAGGTGGGCACAATCTATACTGACTCAAAGGATGCCTTTGGTGTAGTGCACACATTTGGAACGATTTGGAAAGAGCGGGGAATGATAACTGGGAAAGGACAAAAGTTGATCCATGAAAACTTAATTGTTCAATCCTTAGATGCTCTTATGTTACCTGAGGAGATAGCTGTAGTTCATGTACGGGGCCATCAACTTATTGACAGTCCTGAAGCACAGGGGAACAGACGGGCAGATGAAGCTGCCAAACAGGCTGCACTCACAAAAAGAATAGATATGCAGCTGTTACTCCCCACCCCACATGAGGTTAAAAAGACTCCCATCTTTTCACAGGAAGAGGAGGTTTATATAAAAGACCAGGGAATGCATCAAACTGCCGATGGGTTGTGGTGGACGGCAGAGGGACGCCAAGTACTGAACAAAGCCTTGGCTCATCAGATTATTGATCAGGTCCACCAGCAGACAGATTGGGGAACACAGGCTTTTGTACGGTCCTTTAATTGCTCGGGAATATACACCATAGCCAAGCAAAGTACTCGGGGGTGCCCAATCGGTCAGCGAGTGAATAAGAAAGTCATGCGCCAGGTAATGCCTGGCGGTCGCGATATAGCCATACGCCCGTTTCAACGACTACAGATTGATTCACGGAATTACCTAAGATAGGGGTTTATAAATACATCCTGGTGATTGTGGATCATTTTACTCGATGGGTTGAGGCTTTCCCGACCCCTAATGATCGTGCTAGCACCGTTATCCGGATATTACTAGAGTCTGTTATTCCGCATTATGGCATTATTCAAACCAATGACTCAGATCGAGGTACACATTTTACCTCTCAGGTACTCCAGGGTGTGTGTAAAGTCCTGGGAATAGATTGGCAGTTACATACCCCATGGCACCCCCAGAGTTCAGGCTGTGTTGAACGGATGAATCAGACCCTGAAAAATCAACTCACTTGACTTCATGAGGAAACTGGCCTCTCCTGGATTAAATGCTTACCCTTAGCTTTAATCAGGACTCGCACAGCTCCTCGTAAGGACCTTGCTGTCTCACCATATGAAGTGATGTTTGGTCTTCCTTACATGGGATTCCACACTGATGCCCCTACCCCTGAGGCTAATGACCAGTACATATCTAAACATTTACAGGGACTTTCAACTTCTCTATATGACTTACGACAGAAGGGTTTATTAGCTCAAAACCCACCCCTGGACTATCCTATTCATTCTGTTAAACCTGGTGATTGGGTATATGTAAAAGCGTGGCAAGACCATAAACTAAAACCGATATGGGATGGCCCTTATTGTGTACTTCTGATTACAGACCCTGTAGTGCGGACAAAAGAAAAGGGGTGGACTCACATACAACGCATTAAACAAGTTAACCCACAAACTAAAGACGTTGATAATACACCCTCCACCTGGCGTGCAGTCTCGCATCCTTCTGGTCTGAAAGTTACGCTACACCGGGAAAAAGTGCTGTAATGTTATTTTTATTAATTGCTGTATTGTTTTTTCTGCTGGTTCCCAATTTTTGGGAAACCACCCAATTGTACACAATGTATTAAGTCCTCCTGGAATAGGGGCAGCAGAGGTGATAATTACTTTGAGGAATGGACAAGTTTACCTTTAGAATGCAGACAGGGCACAGGTATAGAGTCTATTCATAGTGGGGTACCTTATTTAGTATGGTTTAATTCAGGATCCCAACATGGACCAGGGAAACAGACCTGCCCTAGGGGAGTGGATTGGGTTGGCGTCCCGGCCTCTACAGATATTAAAGAGATGAGTGGTAAAAATATGGTACAAAGAAGATGGTGGGAAAATGGTCGGCAGAACATTAGTCAGGGCTATACCTGGAGTCGGGATGAAGGGGGTGTATATGCTAATGCTCACAGACAAGCTGCTACTCACAGGTTAGGTAACAATAAACCGCCCCCCCCCCCAACTTGGCATCTTGTAAATCATCCTTTGGGTCACGAATACATTCGGAAGGCTAAAGGCCATCACTATAAGGGGGATTCGAGTTGTAAACGGCTCAAGCTACTCCAGAGTACCACAGCTGTTTGGCATTTAAACCGTTTAACCAGACTCCAGGCAGTTTTGATGAATATCACCAAACAGACAGCGACAGCCTTGGATTTATTGGCTGAAGAACAATGACAGATACGAGCTACAGCTTATCAAAACCGCCTGGCTCTTGAGATCGATTGATGAGAATGGTCACAATCGTCAGGCGGTTGAACTTTTTACTGGTGACTGGAGGTGGATACACACAGCCCTTATAGCAGTTGGACTCGTTATTTTAGCCATCGTGATACTTCCCTGCCTAATGACTTGTGTGCAGTGTTTAATTCAACGGACCCTTCGTCAGATCACTACAACCCAAAGGATGTGTTTCCCAAACTCGGTCTGATGATGCTGAGAATACAGTTCGTTTGCTGACTCGCTGGGAAAAAAGACCAAGTTTCCAGTTGAGAATTTACTAAGCGTAGCTAAAGAAAAAGTGCGGATTGTGAGAGATACTAGAATATAGGAAGTAAAACTAGTGAATGAAATAAGGAAGACTAGACTAGAGGAAGTTACGTAAGTGCTGAGTAGGGATGAAGTCCGATAAGAGTGTGAGGAAGGGTTACGCAAGTGTAATAGAATAAGGGTCTTCTAGTGATAGAAAGAATTAGCAAGTTCTGCATAAAGAATTAGCAACTCCTGGGGGATGAGATGTGTGAATAAGAACAAAGGCAGATTCATGAATAAGGACAATGACATGATGGGGCCCAGACAGGATACCCCATGGTCTTTCAAGTTTACAGAAACTGCAAGTAGGCAGACAGAATTACCAAATGCCAAACCAATCCAGGAGGCAGAAGAATGTTAGGGGGGGGGAGGGTACCTCTACACTGAAATGAACAGTATAAAAGTTGGGTGAGCCCCAGTATGTGTGTGTATTCCCAGGGTAAGGGGAAGCACCCAACTTTGCACTGTTGTACAATAAATGTTCTTTGTTCTCAATTTTTGTCTCGAGCGAAATCTGTGAAGGTACTGCTGTTTCTCACATTCTCATTTCTCTCGCATTTTTCTTGTACTACTTATATCCAAAGTTGTCTTAACAATTGCCTCAACCAAAGGAACAAAACAATTATCAACAATAGTGTTAAACAGATCTTCATATCCAAGTAGGGAGCCGAGTGTCGAGTGGTACATATTCCTCTCATTCACACCCTCAGTGATCCACATTCCTCCATTCTGACAACCTTCCCAAGTCTCTGCACACTTGTGGCCTGATTCTCCACGTATTCCACTCCTCATCATCGACCAGCTCTATTGATGAGTCTCTCGAGTGTCACATTATAGCTATTCCCTTGCCTTCCCCTCATAATTCTGTGCCCTTGGTCCTCAAAAACAATTTTTGAGAAGAGTTTTGTTTTCTGTTTAAACAATCGACACCCCCTCATGATTTTACTCTTAAACTTTGTTGCTCAAAGGAGAACAAATCAAACCTATTCTAAATGTAGCCAAAAAAGCTCATTCCTAAAACTATTTTAGAACATCTTGTTCATGCCTTTTCAAAGACATTCACATCCTTCCAGAAACACTAGGAATAGAACTCTATACAGCTTTCAAATTGTTGCCCAACCAAGTTTTATTGTGAAAAGTTCAGCAATCAGTTCTCTGCTTTCGAGTTGTGCTTTTATTGTCCTTCCATTACTTTTAACTATCACGCCCAGTTCCTCATGTAATTTCTAAGATAAACTACTGTGACATGAAGGATGTGATAGTACATCATTGGCCTATTGCTGGGGGCAACCTCTGTACCTGCAGGAATCTGAGGGGACAGGACAACACCTGGCCAGCTGTCAATCAGTCGACCTGAATGGATCAAGCCCCACACGGTCGGGTGTCAATCATCCTCTGGGATTAAAAGCCTGCGCCGGCCTCCCGAGGCCTCACTCAGAATTGCTGCAGCTACAGCCAGCCTGGCTCTGTGGAAGTCTTTGTGGATTAAAGCCAATTGTACAGTCTTTACCTTGTGTGTGTGATTCTGGCTAACAGCGCTCCACTATTTAATCCACAAAATTTTCCCATGGCTGCCATGGAAAAACTCCTGAGTGCAGGGAGCCGAGAGGTTGACCCACACCACCCGGAAGCCCAGACATGCTTCGAGATCTGGCAGCACGCGGTCGAGGCACACAAGGGCAACATCCTGGACTCTGATCGGAAGAGGTTGGTCCTATTCCAGTCAAAGCTGGGTCCCCGCACCTTCCAGGTAACCAAAGGCTGCTCCACGTACAAGAGCGCAATGGAGACTCTCTTGTACAAGCCCCCCATGAATATGGTCTGTGCAAGGTACCTCCTCAACACCTGAGCCCAGCAACCCGGGGAGTCGGCGGAGTCTTACCTGGGACACTTGCGAGAGCTGGCCTGACCGTGTCTGGCTGAACCCAGGGTAGGTGCAGAGGTAGTCAAGAGGCTGATCTGGGATGCCTTCATCCGAGGGCTACACTCGAGGGCCATCCGGCAGAGGCTATGCCCTAACTAGGACTGTGAAAGTGGTCCAAACCCTGGAAGCAGCAGCCCTGCATGTCGAAACCTTCGATTCCGGGTTCCCCCAGACTCCCTCATAGCCCTCTCACACTGCAGCTGCAGCCCCAGGCTGAGCTGGAGAGGAGAATGTTGCTGCGGCAGGCGCCCGGCGCTCCTGTAAGTACTGTGGGTCAGATCGACGATCGCACCAAAACTGCCCAACTAGGAACCAGTATTGTTCCTGACGTGGCAAAAAAGGCCACTTTGCAATAGTGTGCCTCTCGAAACCTGCTGCAGCTCAGCGGCCCTATATGACCTTCCTACTTCCTCCGCGAACCACCCCCCACGTGTGCATGCCGGGTGGCACCATTGTTCCCGTGAAGACTTCCGCCTTCCCCGTCTTCGAACATGCAACATCCGGCCCCACCAGCAACTGTCGCAGTGTGTGCCCCAAGCATCTGCACCAGCCCTCGCTGAGAACTACAGCGACATCACTTCCAGCTCATGGTGTGATGTCACTTCCGGCTGACAGAACAACTTCACTGCAGCCAGCCGTGATGACGTCACTTCCCCAGGCACAGCGGACACGGCTGGGGAAGGAGGCCAGCCACACAGCAGCTCCCCACATGCCGCCGCCATCTTGGGCCAGGGAGCACCCGACATGGAGGGCCCCCAACATCGTTGAGAACAACGTGGTCAACATGGGCGATGACCAGGCCGCCCTACCGACACTCCCCTTGCCTCCGGGTGCCATCAGCTGCCACACGTCGCACCCAGCGATTGACGGCAATGTTGTCGACACGGGCGATGACCAAGCCATCCTACCGGCGCTCCCCATGCCTCGGGAGGCCATTGGCTACTGCACGCTGCACCTCACAACCAAAGTCGATGTGGTCAACATGGGTGATGACCAGGCTGCCCTATCAACATTCCCCATCCCTCCGGATAGTGACTCAGAGTGGTCCTGGCCGCCACCACGCTGACCAGGGACATTCCTCACGATCTCAGGCGCTCCATGATGGTCATGCGAGTCAACGGGCAGGTAACAAAGTGCCTGTTCGACAGTGGCAGCACCTAGAGCTTTATTCACCTGAGTGTGGCCCATTCCATAAGGTTAAAGGTCCACTCGACCACCTGCTCGATCACCCTCGCCAGCAAGGATAAGTCTGTTGGTACCCTCGGGCGCTACTTGGTTAATATAACGGTGGGAGGGGAGACTTACACAGGATTCAGGCTCCTGGTCATGCCCACACTCTGCACACCACTCCTCCTGGGCCTGGATTTCCAGTGCCACCTCCAGAGTGTCACCCTTGCTTTCGGGGAGCCTCAACCTCCACTCACATTACACACCATGCCAACCTACCAGCTCCGCCAACCTGCGGCCTCTCCACACTGTGCATCACCCCAGCAGCGCTCTTTCCATATCTTGCACTAGGCTGCAAGCCGATCGCCACCAGAAGTAGGCGCTATTGTGCTCCAGACAGGGACTTCATCAAGGTGGAGGTGCGGTGACTCCTGGCGGAAGGCGTTATAGAGCCCTTGGAGAGCCCAAATCCTGGTGGTCAAAGGGGGAAGTAAGCAGAGGATAGTCGTGGATTACTGCCAGACCATTAATTGGTACACCTAGCTGGATGCCTAGCCCCTGCTGAGGATCGCCGACATGGTCAATGAGATTGCCCGCAACCGGGTTTTCTCCACGATTGACTGAAGTTGGCGTATCACCAAATCCCTATCCACACAAAGGACGACCCCTACACCATCTTTAAGGTGGACGAGCACCTGTACCAGTTCCACCAGGTTCCTTTTGGGGTCATGAATGGGGTCTCTGTCTTCCAGCGGAAGATGGATCGCATGGTAGACCGGCCAAGCTGAAGGCGACGTTCCCATATCTGGATAACGTCATTATCTGTGGCTGTGACTAGCAGGACCATGATGCTAACCTGGAAAAATTCCTCCAGACAGCCACAGAGCTGAACCTCATTTACAACGAGGAGGAGTGTGTGTTCAGCACCACCTGCTTCGCCATCCTGGGGTACATCGTGGCCCATGGAGTTGTCGGCCCAGATCTGGAAAGGATGCACCCATTAATGGAGTTACCCCTCCCTCCCCCCACAGTAAACGCCCTCCGTAGGTGCCTGGGCCTATTCTCTTATTACTCGCAGTGGGTCCCTCACTTCTTGGACAAGTTCCGCCCACTGGTCCAAGCCACAACTTTTCTCCTCCCACCTGAGGCGCAGGCAGCCTTCACCTGCATCAGGCAAGACATCGCGGACACCACAATGGAGGCTGTGGTTGAGGACTCCCCCTTCCAGGTGGAGAGCGATGCCTCCGAGGTGGCCTTCGTTGCTACCCTCAACCAAGGGGGACGCCCCATCGCTGCCTTCTCCTGGACCATCCACGGCTCCGAGCTAGGGCACTCCGCCATTGAAAAAGAGGCCCAGGCGATTGTGGAAGCGGTCCACCACTGGCCTCATGGGCCAGCAGGCCATGGCATTCATGTTTAACACTACTCACAAGAGCAAGATAAAGAACGAGAAGATCCTGCACTGGAGAGTCAAGCTGGCAACCTACAGCTATGACATTCAGTACCGCCCCGGGAAGTTTAACAACTCCCCTGATGCCCTCTCTTGCACCTTCACATCTATGCATGACGACAGGTTGCAGGCATTGCATGAGCCCCTCTGCCATCCGGGCGTCACCCAGTTGTACCATTTTGTTAAGTCCCAAAATCTGCCGTACACCATCAGGGACATGACCGAGGCCTGTCGGGTCTGTGCGGAGTGTAAACCCCATTTCTTCCACAACCCCCGACCCCAGGCCCACATTGTAAAGGCTACTTGGCCTTTCGAGCATCTCGGCATGGACTTCAAAGATCCCCTGCCTTCCATGAACCGAAACATCTACTTCATCATGGTAGTGGACAAGTACTCATGCTTCCCTTTCGCCATCCCTTGTCTGGACACCTCCACGGCCACCATCATCAGGGCTTTGGGGCAGATTTTCACCATGTTTGGCTACCCCGCCTTCATCCTCAGCAAACGGGGGTCTAGTTTCATGAGCAATAATCTGTGCCAGTACCTGACAGCGAGGGGCATCGCGACCAGTTGCACAACAAGCTATAACCCGAGAGGCAAGTGGAACATGAGAATGGGGTGGTCTGGAAGGCAGTCCTCCTGGCTCTCAGGTCAAAAAGGGTGGGGCATTGAGTACTGGCAGGACGTCCTGCCCAACCCTGCCCAAGGCGCTCCATGCCATTCAGTCGCTGCTGTGCACGGCTACCAACGAGACCCTCATGAACGCCTGTTCTCATTCCCCAGGAGGTCAGCGACTGGAATGTCACTTCCAGCATGGCTCACGTCCCTGGGACCGGTGCTTCTGTGTAAGCATGTATGGACACACAAGGCCGAAGCCCTTCATGCAAACCATAACTACGCTTGCGTTAGGTTCAGCAGTGGCAGGGAGGACACCATCTCAACCAGGGACCCGGCAGCAGCAGGAGCACCTACCACACCACACCACCCTCCAACCCAGGACAATAATGACCAGGCATACATCCCTGTCCCCATGCAGCTATGGGCACAAAGGGCCTCCTTGACCACCAGGGGCCCACTTCAGCCTTAGGAGATGAACATGACCCCCCCTCCACCCACCCAATTTGACCAGCATACATCGACCCCAGCACCCGCTGGCCACCCCTCTATGCGGCACCACATA